>NC_133030.1:35422500-35672500 GCF_048771995.1 Taeniopygia guttata | reverse complement strand
AGGAAGTTCTAAAAATCATTTAGAGAAGATTTTAATTTTTGAAAATTCATGTTTAAGAAGATACAAAATCTGTACCTTCCATTAGTAAAATTTCAAATTCAAATACTTTGTTTATGCACTGATACACTCCTCTATGATGTTTTCTTATTAAAAGGTTTTGTAAGCTATTTTATTTATTCCTTTATATGCTATTTTAGAAAGCAAAAATATTTAAATATTAAAAAAATTTATTAAAATGTTTATTTGTTCTAGTATATTTGACATGTACTATATCAAGCTCTGCAGAATGGAAATGTCACCAAAAGTCAAAAATTCTTCACAAGACAAAACGAGAATGTGAAATATCGATATTCAGATGAAATGTATTGTTGGTACTAGGAAGGCAAAATTTGCCAAAGGAAAAATAAAAATATGGCTGCCAATGTTACCAATTCCCCCTACAGGTGTTTTTAGACTAAGATAGAACACAGCTGTAAAGTACAACAAGTGAGTGATACTGTAGCAGAGGTACAGCTTTTCATTACTATTACTTTACTCTTCTGGTAATTTTAAAAAGCAAAAATACTTATTTTACACTATAAGGGAAAATAATATTGCTTAACTAAAATGTTCTCTGGGGGTAGAAAAAAATAAAGCAAAACAAAAGCACCGGTGAGAATTTCTCCTTAATGCTTGAATTGCTGACCAGTATTACTGGGTACACTGTATTTGAAGAGGTATGAACTTTTCCTCGGGTATGCTGATGGCACCAGAAGATCTGGCATCTGCTTATGGACAATTGCAACATGAGATTTTTCACTGGGTTACTGAAGCAATTTTCAATTGACACACTTTTCTGAATTTAGCTGATGGCAGTTCCAGCATATGGAGATCAGTTGCAACGTGAGAGACGTTTCTCCAAATAACAAAAATACAAAGCTTATTAATTTTAATCTTTGAAGGATTATGCATGATATTGTATAATTATGATAATCAAAGCATAAGTCTGAATGGAACAAAGTTTAAAAAACTGACTTTCTGCTTTCTCAAGAAAAATGGATATTGAGAGATAATAAAACCCCACCCTCCTGTAAGAACAAGATTCATGCAGTAGTAATCTACCAACGTTTCTTCCTGAAAATAAAACAAATTCTATATTGCAGACTCAAAAATATTTCAGGCATTTTAAACAGATGTCAGAAAGTCCTGCCTTAAATCAATCTGCACACCACTGGACAATGTATTACTCAAGAAGAGTATTGGTAAGATAGGCATGTATTTTTTGCAACAGAAAAAGTTGAGACAGTTCATGAATTGTCAGAATGGTCCTAGCTGGACAGAAAGTACCATACTAGGAGAATGCTTTTAACACAATTTTTTTGGTCCATTTTCCCATGATATTTTAGTGCCTCCTTTTCATTACTCCAAATAGTATGCAATATTCTGTTCAGTTTGCTATTATTTTGAAAAATAGAACAATTCTTCAACTTTGAAGTTCATTTAAATGGTTAAGCAGCACCACAAGCCTCAAAAAGGATTTAATTAAATAAGCATTTCAGGATTCACTCTACCTATAAAAATGTTTGAGCTTTAACAAGGAAACTGAAATATCCTCAGCTGTTCCTAAACTCTGCTTATATTCTAGGCAGATTATAAAAGTATGACAGGTTTTTTGTCTAATTATAATATACAACAGAAGTATGCTGTTCTTGAGATTCTCTGAAAAGAATAATTTAACCAGTTTTATTATCACAAAATGAAGAACTGCTGAGAGGTAAGTTGTCTACAAGTTTTAAAAACATAAATTCAAAACACTATTTTTTTTTACACATTTCCTTTTGCACATAGAAAAAATGAAGAAAGATAAAGTGACTTTATAACTGTATTCATTCCAGTAAAGGGGCATATATTTCACATGATGGAACAAAAATTCTTACCCTGATGGACTGACTGTAAGGTCCTATGCTGGCAGGTGCCCAGTGGGAAATGCTCTGTACATGCATGACCAGCTTTTCATCATGTACTACATCATCTGTTGCCATGTCATACTTATGTGCAAGGCAGTCAATGCAAAACAGCACTCCATCAGGTAACAGTGTTTCCACGCATACCCTGAAAACCCAAGATAATTATTTTTTTTCAAACAGAAGTTTGCTTGAACCAACTTCCAACATTTATTTTCCACTTTTGTTTTGTCTGGACGTTATCTTAGAAAATTTTGCCCGGATCATACAACAAAAGTTAGAGTATTGCAACAACTTGCTAGCATTAACACTGTTATCTTCTCAAGGACACTGCTGGCTCACAGACAGCTTCTTATCCACCAGAACTCCCAGGTCCTTCTTTGCAGAGCTGCTTCCCAGGACTTCAGTCTCCAGCCTGCAGTGCATGGGGTCATTCCTCTCCAGGTGCAGGACCCTGCACCTGACTTTGCTGAATTTCAGAAGGTTCTTTTCTGCTCATCTCTCCAACCTGTCGAGGTCCTACTACAGGGCTGCACAGCCCTCTGGGGTACTGACCACTCCTCCCAGATTGGTGCCACCAGTGAACTTGCTGAGGAGGGATCTAATATTGTACCTTGGGGCACACTATTAGTGACAGGTCTCCAACTAGACCCTGTGCCACTGATTATGACCCTCTGGCATCTGCAATTCTGACAGTTCTCAATCCACCTCTCTGGTCACTCATCCAGTCCACACTTCCCTATGAAGCTGCCAAGTGACAGTGCCAAAGTTTTCTAAAAAGCAGTAACTTATAGTTCCTTTACAACCTTCTCACAGGTTATTTGTAAAACTAGCATATTTTTCTGCTATACTTTAAGTTGCATGACAGATACATACATACGACAGGACTCAAAATCTACTTAAGCATTCATTTATAAAGTTCACTTTTGTTTCCTCCAAAGAAGACTGAGTGTCTTGATGAACAGAAAGACGTGTGTTGCATGTGACCAGTTAAAAAGCAGGGGGAGTTGAGGGTCTATGTGAGGAAATCAACATTTCAAAGCCTGAAAAATAATTATATTTGCAGTCCATGCATAGAAAAGTCATTTAGCTCCCAGCAGGAATGCAACAAAAAATTACCGTTCTCTTTACATATAATGTAACAGCCTTATAAAATTCTTCCCATCTTGCTTATTTCTTCCAAGAAAACTATTTTTCTCCTCACCTCCTACATGTAAATATAGCATATTTTCCTCATTACCATCATCATAAGCATGGATGAATGGATTTTCTGTTTGGGCTGGTAAATTTTCAAGACAATTTTGCAAATTTATTGCAGATCCACACCCGAATCAGTGGTTCCAGCATACTGCTTGTGAGAACTTCCACAACAAGGCCTCTGTACATAATGCAATGATGCAACCATGCAAACTGCTGTATAATTTTTCTTCAGGACAAAATGCAACATTGACAAATATGCAACATAAACACAATGCTGTGGAAAGGGACCTGAGGACCCTTGCCAGTGGCAAGTTGAACAGAGTCAGCAGTGCCCTGACAGCCAGGAGGGCCACCTGTGTCCTGGGGTACATCAGGCACAGCATCACAGCCGGGCAAGGGAGGGGATTGTCCCCTCTGCTGTGCTCTGAGGCAGCCTCACCTCAAGTATTGGGGGCAGTTTTGGGTGCCACAGTATAAGAAAGATATAAAGCATTAGAGAGCATCCAAAGGAAGGCAAAAAAGATGGTGAAGGGCCTTGAGGGGCAGCCATATGAAGAGCAGCTGAGGTCACTTGGTCTGCTCAGCCTGGAGGAGATTTAGGGGAGACCTCATTGCACTTACAGCTTCCTCATGAGGGGAAGAGGAGGGGCAGGCACTGGTCTCTTCTCTGGGGTGACAGTGACAGGACTGAGGGAATGGTGTGAAGTTGTGTCAGGGAGGTTTAGGTTGGATATTAGGGAAAGGTTCTTCACCCACAGGGTGGTCGGCACTGGAGCAGGGTCCCCAGGGAAGTGGTCACAGCACCCACCAGACGGAGCTCAAGAAGCTTTTGGCATACGCTCTCAGACACAGCGTGTGACTCTTAAGGTGTCCTGTGCAGGATCATGAATTAGACTTTGACAATCCTTGTGGGTCCCTTCCTACTCAGGATATTCTATGATGCTCTGAAAACTGTTTGCTCTATAAAAATAAAAGTAAAAAGCCATTTTCCTGCAACTTCCTAATCTTTCCAGCTTTTTATTTTATTGATGGGAGGCTATGTAGCTGGCTATGCAAATGTGGAGGCCTAAAACATGCAGGCATAAGAAATGAAAGTTAAATTTTGAGAAGCTGAGTACTATAAAGAGAACCTACAACACACAGGAGTGGAGACTAATTTTGTGTAGTTTGCATCTGGGATTAGATCCCTCCTCTGAAGGCATACACAGCCAGCCCTCCCATTTCTCTCTGATTTAATAATCCTGGCCTACTGTCAGCATCTTGAGAAGTCTCTCTCTGCTTGTTTTGGGTCTGACACCCAGACAGTGTAGTGGAATGTAATGATTATCTTAACAATGTCTGAACTATTTGTCTTGCTACACTTAAAATCCACAAGAATCTGTTACACTTCATATTCATAAGAGTATAAAATATGGGATTTTTCATTAGAAAATTGCTGAACAGTTGGTTTTAAAAATATGAAGAAGACAAGAGGTGTGACCACACGGTTGACCCTGCTTTTAGTGCAGGATTAGACTAGATGGCCTCCAGAGGTCCCTAGCAAACTATATTAACCTATGATTCAAGTGAAATTTCTCAAGCTACATCAGTTCTGCATTCTCAGCATATTGTCTCAGAAGCATAAGAAATTACTGTAAAAAATTACAAATAACTGTAAAAAAAATAAGCCATTTTGACAAAGGCAATAAAAAATACAAACAGAAAATTAGTTTTAACACACATCTTTTTAAAAAAAGAAAAAATTAATGGGCTAGGTGTTTTTTATCCAATTTTCAACAGAAAACAAACCCACCACATCTGGATAACATAGAAATCACATAGGACACACCTAGACCACCAAGAAGTTTCATTATGTCAGACATAGACTTGGATGCAACATAGAAGATTTTGTACAACACATATTGAAAAAACTATGCTTTGTGTATCTATGAATTAAAGTGTTATCATCAGTGTAATTTCTTTTCACAGTTCTTACTGAACATGGAAGTGCAGCTAAGCTATCCATCTAGTGTGATTATCTGAGGGAAACACAAGATAACAACCAGATTGGATTGAGCCAAAGATCCATCTCATCCAGTATTTGTCTTCAACCAGAGCCAAGTGCATATAGGCAGGGGAAGAAAAGAAACAGACCAAATATAGTTTTGAAATAACTTTCAGTATCTCATGATGTAAATCCCAGGCAACTGCTCAGGTAATAATTTTGCTTTAGTATTTAACAAAATAAATGGAAAAAAGTGAGTAACATTTGACACAAAGACTTAGAAGGCTCCAGAACTCATCACTTTTAGGAAGACTTTATATTGGTAGTAAGGCTCCAGTAATACTTTTGACACTTTCTTCTGTAACACACTCATAGAGAAATTTTTGATGTAAGGGCTGGATGAGCAGAGAGTGAGGTGGAATGAAAATTGGCTGAACAGCCAGGCCCAGTGGGTGGAATCAGTGGCACAAAGTCTTACTGGTGAACACCCAGGTGCCTACACTGGGTCCACTCCTGTTCAACATCTTCATTCATAATCTGCATGATGGGGCACTGTATCCTTGGCAAGTTGCCATCTACATGGATGTTCACAGGATGAAAAAACAGGCACACAGGAACTTGATGAATTTCACCAAAGAGAAGCTGCAAGTCCTACACCTGGGGGCGTAACAAACCCAAGGTCCAATATATTCTGTGGGCCCACTGGCTCAAAAGTAGCATTACAGAGAAGGACTGGAGGTTCCTGATGGACACCAACTTAAGCATGAACCAACAATGTGCTCTTGTGACAAAGAGGTTTGATGATATCCTGGGTTGCATTCAGAGAAGCACTGCCAACAGGTCAAGGGATGCAAAAAAGAAAAGGGATGCAGAAAAGAAAAGCAAATAAAATCCCAGCAGTACAAACAGTTGTCAGTTCAATCAAGTCAAAAAGAACTAAGACTTGCAAACCATGTATTATCCTTCTGTAAGTCCATATTGGGGGGGGGCATTTGTAAACCTTATGGTATATATTAAAGCTGGAATTTCTAACCCTAGTGGTTTTGACATGAGCAGCTGTGATGTTAATACTCCAAAAGGCAGCAAAAGTCTTCTTCTGTGAGACACAAACATTTGGCAAAATGCTTCACAAATATGACAATAATTCAGTCTATCACAGTGCATCATAAATATACTATAGCAGTAGTCTAATCCTACCTTGTTGGTGGACACAAATCAAATTCTGTCACATAAACTGAGTTTACAACACTGAAATCTTTCATGCTCTTCATATATAGATGAACCAAAATAATATCCTTCAGTTTTAGTCCCTCTGAAGTCAAATTAGCTGCAGAATAAAAAAAAATAAAAACTGTTAAAAACAGAATATTGTGAATGAATTTAGAAAGACAGCATAGGCATCCTGGTTTTGTTCAGCAAAACCAACTGGCAATAACCTAACTGTTATCTAAACATGACTGAAGATTTTGCAATATACTTTCCCCATTTAATACTTCTTTCTTTACATTCTTTCTCATGTTAATTTTCCAAATACACAGAAGCAGACTACAAAATAAGTTTTAGCCACTCTGAGCAGTGGTGAATTCTCGTCTCATGAAAACACACCATGCATTCATGCATGTAGATACGTTACAGCCTGAATTACTTGTATCCATAAATTTGATTGTCCTGGGGGGGCTTGGGGTGGGGTGCTCATTCTGTGACAGCTAGTAATCTACAAAGGACTTTGAATCACAAAAATACAGAACTGGAAGGGACAATAGCCGTCTTCAAGAAAAAGATCAAATATTTATATGCAATTCCAGAGGGACGCTTGTCTAAGCTGTTTTTTAAAAACTCTCACTGCAATAATAATCTCTGCATAAACAAAGAATTATAAATGGCTAGACAGACAATAGGAAACAGAAGTGGCCACAGGAGAAATGAAGGAAAGATGAGAGCAGAGGAAAGCTCAAGCAGACAGCTAAAGAAGAGAAACTGAGAAGTTAAGATCATCTGAATGTGTATGCATAGAATATTCCAGACATAATACTCAGAAAGAATGTATTACTCTCTGACATACAACAACATAGACAGACATGTCATCATCTTTGCAGTGTCCCTTTTGTAGCTCATGAAAATAGAAACTAAATGAAGAAAAAATCTTCTCTGAATATAGAACATATATAATAAGAGAGTACTCTGTGACCTAATTGAAATAAGCCATGTAAAGTTCTTAGAGTAATTTTGAGCATCTTGCCCTTTAATGTTACAGTGTATACATATATATATACTTATATATTTGTTTTTCAGTTGAGAAGTACAAGGGTATAAAGACAATCTCTGAAGGTTGTCGCCTTAGTGAGAAACAGTTTTTGTGTTAAACTTTGCAGTGCTTTTAAAGACAGTTCAGGATTTTGCACACTTTCATTAAGATTAGTTTGGTCACACCAGTACTGAATTTTGTTCTAAATGTCTCAGTTTTACTTAGTCATACTGCCAATAACAAAGGCAATCTGAAGAGGGGAGTTCTCACTTACAGAAAAGAAAGTGCGCATAAGTGATATAAGAGGCTATAATAGCAGCTGGAATTTCATAGAACGCCTATGAAGTTCCAATACAAATCCAGAAATATCACCTGATAAATTAGCATACCATGGCAATTCTGTATGGAAATAGAAATGCATTTGAATTCTAATTGATAGCAATCACTAGGTCAATACATCATCAGTTAAGGAGGAAACAAGGACAATTTTTGAATTTCCAGCCAACACTTTAGTCAAGAAGGAAGGTCTGCAGTTAAAAGTTCTGCAGCTTTATATGAACTAGTGGAGGGGGAAAAAGCCCTCGATCAACTGATACGTACCTCCGCACACACAAACTTCCCCACTCTAAATTTAAAATATATGAGCCAAAAAACTGAATCTAATTTGTGGACACAGAGTTAAGCTGAAGGGAGTGATTTGGGTAAATTCATAATTTCTACCTTACTTAAAAATATCTCCTAAGTAAAAGTACTATCCCTTATTCCCTTGCATTAATTAGAAGAATGGTGGGGAATAACTTTTCCCCAGCTTACAATCAAAATAAAATTGACTCCCAAAACACCTTCTCTAGTAGAAAGGCATACCTGATGAACTGGTTAACAAGTTCTTGGGCTCTTCACAACTTCAGTTTTTTCAGACACAGTACCTGAAAAGGTTTCCCTGCGTTCCCATTGCATCTGTCCTGGATATACAGGGAAACCTTACAGACTTTCAGTTGAATTTCAAGCCATTCATGGTTTCTAATAATTTATAGAATATGATCAAGTGACACTCACCCTTACTTAAGCTGAACTGTCCTAAAAGGTTACCTTGACTGAAGTACAGCTTTTTGATTGTTGTTGGTTGGTTGGTTGGTTGGTTGGGGTTTTTTTGTTGGGGTATTTTTGTTTGTTTTTTATTAGATGTTATCCAGAATCCTTAGCTGACAGTCACAAAATACAGTATCCAAACTGTCTACAGGAAGTAGCATTTAAGAACTTTAACCAGTTTTAACGTAATAAAACTGCACAGTTTGCTTCAGATTATGAAACTATGCCATGGTACATCTACACCAGAGCTGCTTTATATTATATAAAGCAAAGCAATCTTTGTCATCTTCCAATCATAGCTAAAAAAAAGTTTAATATGTGAGTTTAGGAAAACAAATGTATAAACAGCAATACACTGCATTACCTCCCATTCTTGGCTCCATAGAATTCTATGCATTCTACAGAACGTTTCATAGCATCTAGTAGAAAATTTCCATTTCCAAATCTTTTTGTCAGCACATATTAACTCTAGAGGTGGCTAAATCAGTTAGCCCAGCAAAGAGTTTAAAAGTACTGTGCTTATTCCATTCTCACTACAGTGAAGTTGAACTGCTGTACAGATTCAAAATACGTGTTCTGAAAAAGCCTTAATCTGTGCAAATTTGCAGATTAAGTTCTCAGAAGCAAATTGTTTTGTTTGTCATGACAGAACCATAATTCATTCAGTTTCCACACCCACTTCCAAAAGGAGAATAACTAAAAGAAATGTGAGAACTGAAATTTTCTGCAAAAGATCAGAAAACTACTTTTTTTCCTTACCATCATACAGGTAAGGCAAGTAATCTGTTGAAAGCAATAGGTAGGCTACTGCACTAGTCAGACACAACTTTTTTGGCAGATGCTAAGGCAAAATTACATAATGTTTGTACAAACTAACTACCATTCAAATATAATGAGAAAAAAATAAAGACTGCAAAACCCTCTTGCTTCAGTTAATAGATGATATGCAGATTTACACTAAAATCTACTGCCTTTTTCTGTAAAAGTCTGATCATCTCCACCTTGTTGGTTTCCCAGCAATCAAAAACTAGCTTAATGGCCTTCCACCAAGTATAACTTTGCTTCTGAAAAAAAGTTCTAGGGTTTCTTTATCATCCTATAATCAATCATGAATACTCATCTGGACATGCAAAAAAATTTAGATATGATAGGACAATATGTCATGCAAATTCATAAACAAGAATGTGAGTTTACCGATTTAGATACTAAAAATTATTTCAATTTTTGTGAATGAAAAGAAGCCTGTACAAACATACTTTACGGCAACTTTAGAATGAAAAACTACAAAACAAAACCATGAACATTTTATTTTATATGTGAGAATCATGTAAGGAACCTGGATTTCATGATTCCCAAGACAGCAATTTTGCCTTTACATCAGGAATATAAATTATATTTACTGCTACTGACCTAATCCTAGATGCCAAAATGTATATCAGCTTTCTAGAAAACTTAATTTAATTTTATGGAAGCTACAAACGTGTTTTAGCAAGTAGACAGCATCTATAGCACACATACGTACACACACTATATATTTCAAAAATGCTATAAAGAGAGCAAGTACTATGTAAATAGTTTTACAGTGAGATGAAGACTACTCTGTCTTTCCAGGGCCTTCAAAGCCAGTCAAATTATGATGTGTTAAATATTAAAGCTGGCAGTCTTGCTATGAAAGGTTCTAATCAAATGCAAAATGAGATGGCAAACCATCAACCACAACCTATAAAGTTGTAAAACCACATGAAAATACAGATTCTTTCTTAAACTCATATTAAAAACACAATCAGTGACAGCAGATAATGTATTAACTGAATAAAGCACCTCTGAGAGAAGAAAATGCTTCCCGTGCTGCATCTGGAGCATTTTTATCCTTTGATGGAAGGAAGTGGGCAGTGATACCTGTAAACCATTGGTAACCATTCAGGGATTTTCCTGATTTTTGAAGTGTCTTAGCTATGGGGAATGAAGAAAAGAACTATGATTATAACAATGAAAGGTTTCAGATTAACCAAAGATACATTTTAAATTGTTTAAAGAACTTCAACAGAACAGAAATCCACAAAATAAAAACATCTTCAAAAATATTTACAAACAAATGGAAAAGCAAGGGTTCTAGGAGCAAAACCCTCAAATCCTTCTCCAACACTGCCTTCACAAAATATGCATGCAAGTAGCACATTAGCTGAGAACTTCAGTACTTTTTCTCCTCCTTTCCCTTTTTTGCTGATCTTTTACAATTTCTTGACCTGTTTGGTTACAGACTTGGCACAAGACATGACACTGAAAAGCTAAAATTTCTGAAATATTCAAGTGGCATAAAAACAGATTTTCAAACTTGTATGCCAAATTTTACTGGAAGTTAGGTGCTTAACCTGGTTCTGACAATCTTTGCAAATGCATAACATGTTTAGACATTTTTAAAGCCCACCAGGCACTTCTCTATATTCAAGAAATATCTAAGACCTAAATACTATTCAATACCCAAATCCTGTCAGCTGTGAAACTTAGTTTTCAGGAAGTTTACCCATCTGTGTATGTAGTGTAACAGAACTGTTGTGGTATTTCCAGGAGGAGGAGAGGGAAGGGAAGAGGGGAAAACGAAAGAAAAAATAATGTGCTATGCTCCTGTAAACTAACTTGAAATGCTTCACTACTATAGATCTATTGATTATTATCAGAAAAATGCATTCTAGAAGGATCCCTCTTTTCAGACGAATTACTACAGGTTGAGTACATTTTTTTCAGGAGTGTTTGGATAGTAATTAAGATATTCCACCTTCATGAAAAATCTTTTAATCTTAAAAAAAATAAAAACAACTGTGCAAAACTCACTGAAATCCAAAGAGTTATGTTTCAAAGTCTTCCAGATAACTGAAATATTTTTCTGTGGTTCATATTCTTCTGATGAAGGAAAAATATCGTCATCCATGCAGCTTATCTCACAAGAACAGCTACTGACCACAAAAGTACCCAAGGATTCTTCCTGCTTGAGACAAACATTATAAAATAAGCAAGTAAACAACATGCTAAGCAGTATGAAATCAGCATATTTTATCATTCAAATACATGTTTAAGTTATAAAAAATATTATATAGTTCAACAGGTACACATCTTAGAACAATTCACAAAATAATAGCATTAGGATTTCCCATTAGATTGCAGGACTGGCAAAGCATAATGTATTCCTGTTGACATACTAAATGGAAGAAAAAAGCAGACTTAGTAACTGAGGACAGCAGATATGAAAAAATGGTGAAACCCAAGAATAAAGACAGAAAGAATACTATTATAAAGAAATGGTATCCACAATTATATACTAAACAACTGTGTTTTCAAAAAAATAGTATAAACTAAGTGAACAAAGGAACAAAAGCACAAAAGTAATAATTTTATAATTAACATTGTCATTAAATACTTGAAATACAGCAAAAGGCTAGTAAGAAAGTTTTAAAACTTTTTGGAACAATGAATGGAGGCAGTCCATGTAAAAAAAAAAAATCTCGTTCTATTATCTCACAAAGATATTTATCCTTTCCATAATATGCTTTAGTATGAGTTGAGATAACAGAAAAATGCATTTCCCAAGATCTATACATTGAAGTAGTTTCTTGACAAGGAAGGAAAATCATTCTTCCCAAATTCTTTCTCAGGACCAGGAAAACTACCCACATTACCTTTTAAAGAAACAAAAAAACCAAACCAGCCAGAGTGCTTACTGACCAGTCTTTAACAATTCAGTGCTCATTACATTTTCAACATGCCACATAATTACAGCATACATTTTTGGTGGTTTTTTTTTTGTTTGCTTTCTAATTTTAGAGCAATCAGAACCCTTATTCTCTCCCATCTGATTTTTCAATCAGCCTAATCTGCAGAGCATATTGACTTTTGGACCATTAGCTTGGGTAATACCACTTGTCTATCTACAAGCAGTATGAATTATGACAGAATTTACCTAGAAACCCTAATCAAACATCACTGCATGCTGTAATGCCAGATTCTATCCATTACATTTCTTCCCAAAGATCTCAAATTTCATGTAGTGTCTAAACTATACATTTTACTGCAGGCTTCTTAAATACTAAATTCATAAAAATTATAATAAATCCAGATAAGGCAAGATAAAAAGTTGACAAAACATGAAAAAGGATCCAGTTAAGTAAAAAGAGTGC
Organism: Taeniopygia guttata; assembly: GCF_048771995.1. NCBI lineage: Eukaryota > Metazoa > Chordata > Aves > Passeriformes > Estrildidae > Taeniopygia > Taeniopygia guttata. The sequence goes on along the minus strand of NC_133030.1, from coordinate 35,659,867 downwards.
ATTTGGAAATTTTAAGAAAAGGCTAAATTACAAAAAGATCATTATCTGTGAGAGGAAACTCAGTTCTGCTGACTCTGAAAGAGGTCATAGGTAGTTTTATAAGCACTGCAAACACTAAGTCTATTATCTAAGAGGGTCTGATGTTCTTTGGACTTAATTTTATTCATTCCTCCAAGAAAGACATGAAAGTCAAGGCAATAATCTACTTTACATGAATCAATTGTACCTCAGAGGTTAAAAGAAGTCAAGAAGATGTAACACAATACCCCAGACAAAAACTGCAATTTAGCACAAACATGACACACATTCCAACATTACCACAGACAAGCATCCAGCAGCATCCCTACCATTTCCCATTCATTGAATTGCACCTTTGACTACTGCCATCAGTGCGTGCATTTTGCCATTACCCAGAGGGATGCCTGATTGCTCCTAAGTCCTCAGGTATTACTTAAAAAAATAAAGAAGAAGGAATACAAATCTATAATTGAAAAAGATCCTAAGATGGTTTAAGCTACAAGAACCAAGCAAATTAAATTATTTTAGAAGTTTCTTATTGTTTACCTACAAGAGATCACTTCATGGATATTTACAGACTGTATAGCAGCATCACATGTTAGAACTGCTACCACTCACTTCTTACAAATTGTTGTTTTAATAAGTAAATTATTTTCACTGAGTAATTCGTAGACTCCGCCATGAAACAATCAATTTGCATTGTAGCATGGGCATTCAGGGAAGTTCTAATGTAACACATGCAGAGTCTGCACCTCTTGGTCCTACCCCCAAGTAAGCATGCACAGACATGGTGATATGAATGATGCCATCACACTGCTGCTTTGGGTTTTGTTTTTACATCACCTGGATTTTAACTTTACTATGCCATAAAAATGCATCAGAAGGGAAAAAATAGTTAACTGGAAAGGAAGAAGTTACAGGTTGCCAGTTTTTTACTCACTTTCATTAAGCTTTATATAATCACCTTTGAAGAGATCTACAGATACAACTATCTTCTAAGGCTGCTGTTAGAGATCTGTAACTTCTCTGACATTTTCCCTATTTTCCCTGACATTCCCTAATCAAAAGGACCAAATTCATATGTTCTGCAAATGAACATGTAAAGAGCACCTTTTCCATTTTTTTTGCCACTAGTTAAAATGCTTTCATCTATGTTTCTAAACATCACTTCTGCAGGATGTACTTCATAAAAAAAATTAAGGGTTTGAGCCTCACAGACTCTATCACAACTAGTTTGGTATAACATAGAAAACTCCCCTGTAGCTTTGTAATTTGTTAATGTTCCAAATATCCCAAACTGATGCCATGTGAAATTTTCGTATCATCTACGGTCACCTTTTTCCTAAGTAACGCTATATTTTACAAATAATTTAGCTTCTATCAGTATTTTGTCACAGAGATAAATAAAATTATACATCTGTATTTCCACACATACATAAAAGCCTGTTCAGTTGCAAGATTTTTGGAAATGATTGCAAAATATCAGAAATCTCTTATAAGTCTGCAAAAAAATTAGGGATTTCTGTTGATTTCAATGCCTATGATACATCACTATGACTCATTCAAAGCTCCAAAAACATTGGTAATGAATCACTTCCTATGGCAGCACAGGTGCAGGCTACAGCAGAAGTATTAGGTGTGGAACCTGGCACCCAAGGAACAAAAGGCTCAATGCCAGCCTAAGCAGAGCTGCCATACTCTGTTTAGTAGCTACATTTAAATCCACACAAATGCTGGTCCTCCATTCCTCTCAACAGAGGAAGTAATTTAAGAAGCTAAAACTTCTAGACTGCCACAGAGTAACTTTTCCTGAATAATATTCTCATCACTTTAAAAAGAAAAAAATCAAGCTTGCTATAATGACATTTTAATTAAATCTTACAGAACCTATTTTATCGCATAACATTTTCATGTTACTTCACAGAAGCAATATATTTTCCCATTTGTTACACAGTTTCTCCCACACCCACTGTACATTGTGATACCAACCTAATTTTGGATCAGAGCCTGCATGCATGCATACACTTAACTATATTCACATAACTCATGTCATTGATGCAAGTGTGCTCAGAATGAAGTTAAGCAAATGCACAAGTGTTCCAAGATCCAAATTCTCCTGTTGAAAAAGCCTTGGAGCTAGGACTTTGACTGATATAGCTGAAATTCCATGCAGTGGTCTTTTATGAAAACAACAGATTGTCTTTTTAAAAAGCTTACATTCTCTGCTACAGAAACTGGTATAAAAACCTATCACAACACAATTCTAAAACTGATAACTCTCCCACTGAACAGCAATAAGAATATAGTGGAGCAGAGAGCTCAGAAGACAAAAGATTATGATAATCTCTTTATTCTTTGTGATGCGCCTTGATAACAGAACTCCTTGAAATAAATATAATGAGAGAGATCACATGCATCTTGCATTATTTTGAGTACAATATACAGAATCGTAGGAAAGAATGTCCTTTATGCCAAAATACTTTCAAATAAAGTATCTTCATAATGAAAAGAGAACTAAAAATGATCTTTCCTCAGAGAACTGGACTGAATCTGCAAGCGAATAGAGTAGAAAAGAAAATCCTTTATTTATTATCTTAGTGTTTGAAATAAATCAGAGCACAAAAATTTTTTTGTGGTATTTGCTATCATGTTTCGAAAACAAAACTACAAGGGTTATCTATATTCTTATGCTGCAGAAGGGAAACTAAAGGTTGCCTAGAAGAAGTATAGTTCAATGATGACAAAGTATTCAAAAAATGCTACCCACAATGCCATTTACAAAATATGTTTTGAAACTTGAAACTCCTTCCTATTTTCCCTGACATCACTGACAAAGTCTAATTCTAAAGCTAAAGTTCTAAATGTAGATTAACTAAAATAATTAACGAGGAACTGGACAGAAAAAGGCTACAATGTTAAATCATATATAACCTATAGGATTACATGCCTTTAGTACACATGGCACACAAATATCTCCTGAAAACCTTTTCTAAACTTACAAGTGTACAAGTTACAGAATTATACAAGTGCTTTAAAATCTTCTCCAAAATTACCTGTACAATAGATCTCCTGCCATTTAACAGGGGCAAACTGCTTACACTTCTGACATGTATTCCAGCTACAAGGTCAAGATCTTTTACAAACAGGAAAACACAATATCAGTTTATAACAGGTTTATATACTGCAATGGTCCATTATAAGAAAAAGCAGCAGCAGGCATGATTCCTGTGTCTCTTATAGGCAAACAGGCACCTTACTTCTGCAAAGTGTAGAAAGAAAACTATGTTATTCCCTCTAATTCTGGACTATTCAAACTTAAGGGGTTGCAGCTTCCCATGTTTTATTGTTTGATATGTGTGTGCTCCCACTCACTGGAACTCGGAAACAAACTATTCATTATTAAATGTGGGAAAGAGCAAATGTGAAAGCATGAACCACAGCTAGTATGTTGACTACTGTCATCAGAAGTATGTTCCCATCAGCAGTAGCTCCAACAGCTTTAATTTCTGTTTCTGATCTTTACAAAGTCAACACAATAAAGTAAAAAACTATAGCAGAAAGTAAAAGCAAGTTCATTGTGTTGACAAACTAAAAAAATAAATGTTTTCCTAGTTGAAAACACTCAGAATTTACTTGTCCTTGAGTAGAAGGCCAATACACCTAATTTAAAGATTCTAGAATATGCTTCAGAACTTATCTCCTCCAAAAAAAAAATAAAAAAATCTATATTTTAAGTGTATGAAGTGATTATCTAGGCAAAGTAAAATACTGATGAAACTTGGTATCTATATTATAGTGGTGACCTTGCTTTATGCTCTGAAGTAAAAGAGGCATTCCCAAATTTTGAGCATTAGTGTTTCATTATCATTCTTTTATATTCTTACTGTTTTTTTGTAAAATGCCTACAAAAATTGTTTACCAAATTTTTAATAACAAAATATAGTATTTATCTCTTTAGCCTTCTCTGCATCACTATTTATAAAAGAAAAGTGGGTGTGTCTAAAAAAAGCTTCAATTATTATGCAAAAAACATCTTGAAGTTGCATAGAAATATATTAAACCAGAACAGTGAGTACAATGTTATGTTCCCCTAGGCACAAGGGCTCATTTTGCTGCCAGAAACAATCTAAACCAAATTTCTAAGCAGGCTTTGTAGTCAAACATGAAGAGATTTAGCTAAAAAAAATGCATTATAGAGGAGGAAAGACAGCAGAGACCAAGGTGCACTACCTATAATTGCAAAATGATTTTAAAAGTAAATTCAAGGAATGCAAAATTAAGACCTGTAGCAAATAACAAAGACAAAATTAATATACAATTCAGTTAAAAATATGTTTATCTCACAGCAGAAAAGATAACAAAACTGATGTCATAATACTTACTATAATTTCAGTTCACTGTGGAGTCTATTAATATTTTCTACAAAGTGCTTACAAAAGTGGCTACTTTTATACATTGTTCATAATGGTGTATTATTTTTCCCAATTTTCAGTAATCCCTTGAAAGCCTCAAACTCCTTCTGAAGCAGTTTTTTTCCTGCAGTACTTTATTATTATGGAATTGGCTGTAAAGTGCTGAATACTAACTGATATTTAAATTTTTCCACAGGCTTATAATAACCAAATAGTGAACCAAAGTCCAATACTACAGGCATATCAATCTTGAAGGCATGCCTTTATTATTATGCAGTCAAATAATGCTAACAGTTATGGTCTGAAAGTCTGACTGGTTCGCCATATTTATAACTTCTCAAAAACTTAGCTTATTTTATCATGACATAAAATAATCTACAGCTAAAAGATCTTAATGCTTTTGCAAAAATCAGACTCTTTTCCTTTTAAATATACATTAGTTTATGTACTAAAATTCAGGGCAAACTGCTGCAAACCTTAATGCTTGCAAACTGTGACAGGTTTGTCTACAACAGATTGGAAATACGATTTACTACAACACTGCCTGAAACTGTGGGGCTTTAACCAAATCTAAAGCGTCTACATAAGAAGGGGAGAAGAGCTACTGAACAGATAAAAGTAAAATTGTGATTCTTATATCAAATATTATGCATTTTAATATGATTTTTCTTCTGATTTATGTAAAGCTTTGTGGTTTTCATTTTCCCTAGCCTGTCACATTTTAGTGATGTATGGTACATTTTAGCATCAAGTTTGCTATGAGCAATAAAGTCAGTGGCCCCAAAGAAATATCAATATATTATCAGTCTTCCCCACCATGCCACATTCCCAAATTTTCCTTTATTCAGCCTATTTGGTTTCTTTTTCACATAGTTATATCCTTTTCACAGTCTCCCACACAAATGTTTAATGTTTTATGTTTGAAAGAAATCCAAAACTAGAAATTGACAGGATGAAATACAATTTACTTTCCAAGGCGAAATGAGGCCATCATGGAAGAAAAACACTGAGGTATTTTATCTGATTTGAACAATAAAATTTAAAAAAAAAAAAAAAAAAAAAAAAAAAAAAAAAAAAAGGAAAGGGAAGAGGGGAAGGCATGATCTATTGAAAGACATGCAGGAAATATTGCTTAAGAGATATGAAATTTGAAATACCAATAGAATAATGTCCTGTAACAATTTCTGCAATTCTATCATCAAAGTGCAGAAAGGCATAAGAGCTTTAAAAAGATGACTGCAACAATAGAAGAAAGCTCATGATGCACTGTCTTCAACAAAATACTAACACTTGTAGAGGCTAAGGAAGAAAAAATAATCATTTTAACTGTAAAACAATAAAATGAAAAACAGAAAAGTGATGACAAATATTGTCTGTTTTGACCTTAGTTCTGTTCATATGAAAGTCTGCAACATTTAAACCACCAGAATTCTTATTCCTGTTCTGCTCTTTCTACAGAATCATAAATTAGCAGAATTAATTTCAACAAACTAATAATGATTCCTTTAAAATGTTTGACCGAGATAATCTCCACATGATTAGAAGCCCTTCATTAAGTGTATTTTTCATATGGAAAAAAATGTAAACCCAGAACATTCAAAACTCAAGCACTTACAGGTTAGCAAGTTTTTAAATCATCCACTTTACAACAGAAATATCAAAAAGAGATTCCACCTCCCAACAAATCAATACTGTTCATATGGTTTCCTAATACAGCTGTGTTCTAGAGTGCAGCTGTTTTACCCAGGTTGCACATGCGCTTCACCGAACCACATTTGACTGACCTCCTTCAGGTTTTGAGATGAAAATTGCCACACAAATATACTACCTCCATGCATTCACTTGACACAGGTGTGTCTGATCATTCCTAAGGGCAAGTTCTGAAATTCAGCTAAATATGTGCATTGCTATTTGAATGTAACATCTACAGGAGAATATGATGAAAGAAAAAGAATATTTGCATCCTACTTGCCTTATTCTCCAGGTGTAGTTTTAAAAAATGAAGGTAGGCCACAGGTGCAAATGCATCAGCCGAATGCATGACCACCTTGGCTGAATCTCTGAAATACAAAATTTTTATCATTAAATAGTATAGTATATATATTAGAGACTATATCAAACAGTATATATATAGAGACTACACTTAGTCACTGTATAACACAAAATCTAATGTAACTCATTGAAAATCCATTAATTTCTTATCAATGTTTTTATATAAATTAAGAAAAAGTAGCTTGTTATATAAAATCATACTGTTAAACAATACATTACCTTCAAGAATTTTCAAAAGGAATAAACTATACTTCCTGTGTGAGCTGGCACAGGAGATGCAGCAAGAACCATACAACATCAAATGAAATGCAAAGAGTAAGCCTGTTTTTGTTACCTCACCACCTGGGGCCCCTGAAGCAGTGTTCAGGCAGGGGCACAAAAGAAGTGACACAGGCACTGCAGGCACTTGGTCCATGCTGAAGCATCACCAAACCTGTGGGTCCCGCCTGCATCTCAGGGATTTGCACAGGTGCAATATCCCACTGTGCTTTGATCTTCCCCACAGCAAGGCAGGGATCTCGAGTGTGTTCAATAGGGCCCCATAGTCTATCACAGGCCGATGTTACCTGTGTTATCTAAACACAGATGCTCTACTCATCCAACACACAAGGCCAAAAACAATTACTATGACACATGTGTTTTTGATGCCCCATCTGCAAGTCACTTGAGAGTATTTACAACCCTTCTTGCCAATCCTACACTATATTCCCACACTTCCAGATCACTATTAAGAGAATTAATTATCTGTAGTCTTTGAAAGTATAAACTACACTGTGTTTTAGATTCCAGAGACTAATACGTAAAGCAATCTTTAAATTTCATAAACAGGAAATTTTTCAAAAGTCCACTGTTTTGATAATGCTCCAGTGATTAGTTTCTGAAGTATTAACAACATACAGTATTGCACACTGAGAAATTGACTGATCGAGCCATCTTGCATCTGATAGTGAAGACTACTAGACACAACTTTTTAATGCCAAATGTGTTGGTAACAATGTTAAACTTCCTGTGTGCTGATTCAAATTAGTTAATTTTAGTTTTCATTTTTACAGACACAATCTGTCACACTTTGATTCACAAGAGGCAGTATCTGTTATATCCATCTGCATGGTTTTACTACTTAAGAAAAAGGTAGCTCTAAGAAACAAACATCAGAAGGTGAGAAACTCAAGGGAAACATAAGAGAAATTCAGATGCAGTAAAAGAAAATCTGAAAGTTGTTGAAAGTAAGGCTAAGGACACACATAATTTTCTGGAAACCATGGTGCCCTAGGTATCTTCATAGGGTTTAAAGAGATGATATATATAGATTTCTAGTAATACCACATAAAACCAATGCAAACTCAAAGCAGTTGAAGCTTTGGCCAGATCCCAGTTCCTCTACAAAAGTGTAAAATTAACAGAAATATCTGTTCTACAAAAGGTATTTTGGGATTTAAAAATATCAAAATGTCATAAAATAATGATAAATTCCTTTAACATAAGTTTATGCAAACTTTTAAAGTATTTTGAAAAATAGGCCTCAGATTCGTTCTTGAGAGTAACTATCAATATTCTTTATGATTAAAATATGGTTTATATTTAAGATATAAGGTACTTTATACATAGTTCCTTCCGATTAAAATAATTTTTTTCAAGTGACAATGGTGTCTTCTAATTATAACAGAAATAGGTAGAAAAAAATTGGTGGAAAGCAGAATAGTTCTGTTTAGACCCAATTAGTCTCCAATCAAAAAACCTAATCAAGTCCTGAATTTGACATGTCATATTCAGCTTTGAAAATAGTAAAAAACCCCAACCAATTCAAAACACAGGAAAAGCAGAGACTTAAAATGAAAAAAAAATGATTTGTGAGACCCCAATATATTCTATAAGGCAATTTCCCACTAAAAGCCTGAATTTTGAGTAGGAACTTGACTACCTAAGATGATTCATGTTTGATTGTAATGGAAACATAGGAATTTTGTTAAGGAAATTTTCAGAAGACTGAAAAAAATGAACAGTTGAAAAACTGTCTCAATCAGCTATTTGTTTTGAAATCATAATCATCTGATCTCTCAAGACTTCTTGAAGATCTACAAAGCATCCCATCACTTTGAAACATTCTGTAACTTTCTCAGGACTAATATATCTAGCTAGAACAAGACTGAGAGTACAATCAATGCTTCTCAGAACATGACTATTTTTTCATGTTTACAGAAATTATAATTTTATAATTTTGCTTTTAACTCCAAACCTGGAATTATAAGCCTAAACACAGAGCTAATAAGAAGGTATATAAAGGAAAATTGTATTTCCCAAATATTTCAAATGTGACCATTTACTTTCCAAAAGATCAAACTATTCTGTGTTCCATGAACAAACAGGCCTTTATCACAAGAGTGGATATTAGACGGTATTCTAATAGATGAGAAATAGATCTTTACAATTTCAAGAAATGTTGATTAATTGGACTTTAAATATCATCGTAAGAAGGATAGAAAATTCTTGGTACATTTCAAACACTGAGAGTAAGAAAGCTGACAATTGGATTACAATAGACTGCCTCGGAAAACCAGATAAACCCCAATCAGACTCTTGTTCAATATTTTGTTTGTAAGATTTTGCTTTCACTACTAGATATTGTTTATTTTCAAATATATGTTTCACTCAATCTGTCATGGTTCCTTTGTGAGGTACAAGAATGGCAAGAATTCAACTTACCATTCAGAAGCAAAATTCGTCATACAGTATAACATTAAAGAGACTCACATTTCTCCGTATATAACATTCAAGGTTGTATTTTATTTCTTCCTGAGCCAGAATATTTTTTTTATTTTGCAAGGATATACTGTAGAAACATACCTTGCCAAGTCTGAGAGGGCAAAAATCATTAACCAGTGAAAACACTACCTGCAAATAGTGTTATAAATAAAAGGCATACTAGATTTTCTCGTTCTTTTAGGTTTATGTGGTAAGGTTTTGGTGGCAGCAGTTAGTTTTTAGACCAAGGGGTGGTGAGCTCATTAACAACATTGTTAGTGTCTCAGTGATAACATATTTTAAAACTATGCTGCAACAGGAGTGAGAAAAACATGGTAGTGACAGTTGTACAGACACCAAGGTCAGAGAAGAAGGAGTGAGCAGAGGTGCTTCAAATGCCAGAACAGGTTCTATGCAGCCTATGGAAAGGACTGTGGTGAAGCAGGTTGCTCCCCTGCAGGCCAGGAAGGACACATCAGAGCAGATACACGCACTGCAGTCTGTGCAGAAACCCACACAGAAGCAGTTTATCTGAGAGGACTGAGCCCAACGGAAGACCCATGAGGAGCAGTCTGCTCCTGAAGGACCATGCCCCATGGAAAGCATATGCACTGGAGCAGTACTTGAAGAACTTGCCTGGTGGGAAAGACACACATTCCTACAGTTCACGAGGAAGCCACGGAAAAGACCCAAGCAGAAGCAGGAGAAAAGTATAAAGAGAAGGGGGCAGCAAAGACAGTGTTACAAGCTGACCAGTTTCATTCTCCACCTCCTTGCACTGCTCACTGGGGAGGATGTAGAAAAGTCAGGAATGAGGAAGTGAAGTTAAGCCTGGGAAGAGCAAGGTGAGAAGGTATATTTGATTCCCATTGGTCTACTTAAAATAACTTGTCACGTTCATACAGTAAAACTCACTGAAGAAGTGTTTAGAAGTCCACTGTGCCGTATATTTTTTATTAAATACTCACTAATTTAAATATTTCTTTTATGTACTTTTTGTGCTTTTAACTTTCATTATTTGGAGTATCACCAAGAGAAATAAAGACAACTCAGCTATACCACCTCTGCTTCAGCTTTTCCTACTCACTTGAACGGTCTTTGTATCACTGATAACCAGATCTACATTCAGAATATATTATAATATATTCCTACTTAAACTGCTCTTTGGTTGATCCCAAACCAAGGGCATAATCAACCAGTATTTCAGTGGACATTTGCCAAGATTAGCTGCCAATGCTTTAACCACTTTGTCTATTGATCTTCTCCTCCCAAATGCCATGCAATGAAATGGAGCTAACAGTTCTTGGTTCTCTATTCCTTACACAGACAGATCCCAGTCTTACAGAAAAGTGAAACAAATGGACCTGTACCATGAAAGCATCAATCGTGTCTATATGCTCCATAAGCTGGAGCTGCACTAAGATTACTGAGAATCAATCACCAATACATAATTAATGGTCTGTTTACTTGCTTCAGAAAAAGAGCAGCAGTCAAAATATTTTACTTGAAGCAACCAGGCCTAGCTACTTAACAGATTTATAAGAAACAAGACACAAGTATTTTCCAAAGCTCACTACACAGATTTTAGCAATTAATGTCAAAGGAATAAACTATTCAGTGTAATTGAGATGGATTCATACAAAGTTTTTATTTAAAATATCCTCTAGTAATTGAACAAAAGTGTTTACTGTTATCATTCTAAGCTACTAAACTTACACACACACACATACAGAGTTAATGGTAGCCCACAGGCTACTGAAGAGGCACTTTATCAAATTCAGCTGTAATGAAAGATAAATATTACAGGCAATTCACACTTCATGAAAGGATAAAAGTGTCAGTGTATAGGTACCAGTTTTACTGCAGGCCATAATCAGCAAGTAAACGAAAGTGCAAATGTCTAAAAAGTTTATAGCCCTCTATGAATGCCTCATCGTGTCAGGTATTGATTTAGGTTTCCAGAGGACTTCGCCAGTGTTAAACAACATGAGTGTCTGTGAACTTAAAGAACATGTTTTACTTCTGCAGATGCCATGTGTTACCTGTTACCACCTGTAGTTGTCTCAAACTAAATTTTAAGATGCTCCCATTGCTTTAATATAAGGGAATAGAAGAAACTGTTCCTTACACAACTATTTTCTTCTTAAACAGAGGGCAGTCCAGAGTGAATGTTTCATATTCCCCTCCTTCTCCACAAACATGGACTCCATATTTCTCAGAGAGCTATCAAAAAAGAGAAATTGAAACATGTAAATATTACACTAAATAAGTTTATTAAATATATTTTGCTGAAAATGTCAAAACCACTAAATACTAGTTGCTAGTACATACTACTATTGCTAGTAGCATGCAACTGCTAGTTCCATACTAGTACATGCATGGTTAAACCATGACATGTACTTTCTAAAAGACTATGCATTACAAGGCTGAAAAAAACCAATCATCATAGAGTCAGGTCTTGATTTCTTTGTATGCCTCTAACAGTGATTAAGAATTACTGATGTGTTACATTTTAAGTAGAACTGGCACAGGAGTATTTAGATTAACAAATTGATTCCTAGTTCTTCTTTCTCAGTGGTCATGAAAGCTTGTTCATACTCCCATACTTGTCTTTCTTTAGTATATCTATTTCACTTGGAGGAGAAACTTTTACTGTTGGTCAACAAAAGAAGTAGCATTTTACAAAGAAGTATACTATGAACACTTTTTTTACAACAGATTCAGAATCTGTATTCTATGTTTAGGTAAATATTCTTTCAAAAAAATCTAACAAAACAAATGGGAATTTTCTAAGTCAAAAACAAAAAGCTAAAGCAATATCTACAGAGAAACATGTTGTTTCTTTTATAAATTGTATTTCATATACTTGCTAAATCAACATATATTTACAAATACTCCTGAAGCTCTGGATATCTCACTTAAATACATAACTAGATAAATTTAAATATTCAAAATATGAGACATGACTATCTTAATTAATTCCTGCTTTATAAATGAGCAGCTGTGGAGCATGAACCGAAGTTCTTTTGCTGGAGTAAGGAGCACATAACTGTTCATTAGCTCACTGTACAACTGTTTCAATGTACTGTATTGATAGACAGCAATCAAGCACCAGATCTGAGCATGGGGACACCCTCTCTTGTCTACAGCAGAAATTCATGTCCCCAGCAGCAGATTGTATCACCTTATAAAGTCACTGCTGTGATTCAAGCCAAACCCTGTCCAGGCTTTTTAGCATTAAACAAGCAATAACATTCTGCTTTAAGTGACTCATAAGAATTGAACTGCAGTCCTTAACTCGATTGCTGCAAACACCATTGTTACTTTTGGGAATATTTATTTAACCCCTTTAAGCCTCTCCTTAGAGGAACAGAAGACCACTCATGTTGCTTCTGCAGTCAAAGTAGAAATACATTTCTCCAGAACATCAGAGGGCTACAAAAAGTCTGTCTGGAGGTTAGAAGATAATTCCAAATCTACTGTTTCTTTTGAGGCAAACATAAGACTGGGATATTTATACATCATAGATTACATTTTTATGTAGTTACTAAAATATCTGTGTAGCAAGTCTATTATGTATATTCAAATGATACTATGTTTTTATTGTTGAAGCTGAATGTAGTTCCTGTTACTTTACAGTTCTCTTTTAAAGCTTCTTACTTAAAAACATCCAAGAGTGTTTATAACTTCAGTTACTTAAACTAAAGGCTGAATCATCTTCAGCCATTATTTTGCAGAAAAGGAAAATGGTCTGAGAAAATAATACCTTGGTAATGTTCTATGAGAATATTTAGTTGTGTGGTGCCTCAAAATCTCTTTTGGAGCATGTTTGAAACATTTTTTCAGTATCTTGTTATGAGAGTTATTTTTAATTTTCCTTTTCACATTTTCTTTCAAAGAAAAGGAGCAAAAGAGAACCTTTAATCAAGTGCTCATTAAAAAATTACATTACTGACATAAAAGAGAACTCCATCTGTCAACAATGGCAACAAGGTTACTATAGGACAAATATATCAGGGATAATTACTGTTGATGCAACAAGAATGGACAACCTACAAAACAGTTAGTAAAAACCTTTTATCCTTGCTTTATTGAAAAAAACAAACAAACAAAAACCCTAAAGAAAACCATTAAAAAATTGAAAGAGAGAAAACCAGAAAAGATCTTTCTAACTGTAACCTTTCCACAGCGAATACATGGAGTGACTGTTTACAAATCACTTTCAAAATTGGTAGCTCTGCTTGTAAACAGTGACTAGAATAATTATTGGCAATTCGCATTGAATACTCAGAAGATCTGAGACTATTTCCTATCTTTGTTGTGAGAAATTCTCATTTTCAATGTCACTGGCTTCAACATCATTCTTGACACCAATTATACAAAGTGTTAAAGGGTTTTCAGTTCTCACAAATGTCAACAGGACCAAAAGATATTTAGCAGCTCATAGAACAGATCCTCAACGTTCATTTAACAAAGTCAGCAATATTTTATAAATGTCATCAATGGCATGAGAATTTTGCCTGTTAATAATTTAGAATATTAATATTATTTGAAGACTGATTGAGTTTGCAAATTGGATGCTAAATTAATAATAACAGGACATCATAGACTCTTAAGTTTTATGATTGCTAAATCTGCCTTCTAGTACAGATGAGCCAGAAAACTGCAAATTTATAACTCAAACATAACTAATTGCAAGTAATACAAGTCCATTTCAAACTCCAAAAGAAATCTATGATGAAACCATCTTCCAGACTACACAAAGTTTATCTTAAGTACACAATGAGATAAAGGATACATATATAAATGAGATACATAAAAATGACTAGTGCAAACATTACCTGAAGAACAGTCTCTTCCTACCTTGAGAATGAAACACAAGGATTAAAGCTTCCTTCTTTAACTTGCATAACCAAAGATAAATATTTGAATTCAAGTGCTTCCTTTTTTCTTTGTTCCCTTTCAGAAATTTTAAGACTTAAAAACTCTCATATTTACAGAAATGCTCTGTACATCAAGATGTTCTCATCAACTTTTGAGGCAAGCATAGAAATAAACATTTTCCTATTGCCTATTGGCAGAGATAGAATTACAAACAAATATAAAATTAATGTCCATTTGCAATTCTATTAACAAGTTCAAAGGAGAGTGGGACCACAACCTGAGACATAAGTTGACAGAAAATTCTTTAGTGTAAAAAGCTGAGAGTCCCGTTACAGAGGAAACATTGGGACATGAAAGTAATTTAATAATTTAGCAATTATCTAGCAACCACTCCTCAAAAACTAATCAAAGACCTATCAATTAGAAAAACGCAATTCAAAAACTTTCCTTTCTGCAATGCCAGTGTCCTGAGCCAGTAATATGCACCCCTGCTAAAAGTATGGGTGGCAGATCATCATTGCACTCGTAAGTTCAACATTCTGAAAGTAATGTGAAAAAAATTGCAAAAAATTTTTCCCACTCACTAATCCTCAATTTTTCTGCTGCTACAGCAGAAAAAAGCCCCTCACCTTTATGCCAGTAATTATTATAATTTCTACTGTACACATAAAGTAAATAAGAAGACTGAAAGTTTAGGTGATAATATGTTTTCAAAGTCAAATAATTGAGTGGAGGAAGTCAGGGCTGGCTTTTGGATTTATTTGTTGGGGATGTTTTCTAACCAACACTCTTATAATGCCGCAACCAGAGATTTTTTTGCTAAAAGAAGAATCACTAGCTCATGCTAATTTCTTATATATCCAAAAGACAAATTCTAACAGGTGCATTATAGTAATAACAAGTTAATTTTGGTCTCATCGACTGTTCCTTAAGGTAAATGTTTTGTTAAAAAAAAAAAAAAAAAAAAAAGAAAAAAAAAGTGAGTGAGCTCTATTTCTAGATGCTTTCCAGATCTTTCCAGTATCAGAGAAGCTGAACGTTGTGAGTACATGCTAAAAGTAAAAGATACTCCCTGCAAGTCCCAAATTACTCAACATGTATGACATTTTGTGGCTCTTTATCAAAGACACTGGGGCACTGATAATTTTGGGGCACTGAAGTTATTCAGATATAAAGTGATTTTCAACAGAACTGAAGAACATAGAAAACATAACTTTATTAATTCCAAACAGAACTACAAAAATTCTCACTTGCACATCACATTAGGAAAAATGCCATAATGAAATACCCTGCACCTAGCTGAATAAACAACTACAGTAAAGTAACATCAGATGTCAACACAAAACTCAAAAAAACTCCAACAAGAAAAACAAACTTATTATAAAATTTGAAATTATTGGTTAGATAATAGAGTAAAAATCAAAGATCACGAGTATATAAAGCCATGGCAATTTTGGATATGTGCAGTGTTAAACATTAAATCATTATGGTGTTTTATATGGTATAGTCAGAATATTAAATCGTATCTCTCTTCCTTACTGGAAATTGTGAACTCCTTGTTTTCACATTCTATCTGCCAGAACTTCTAATTCTGAAAATTTCACTGGTTTGCAAAAGAGTATTTTTGACATCGTTAGTATTTTTCTTCAGTTTATAGTTAATGATTTGGTTTTATAAGGCCTTAAAGCCAACTAAGTATCTAGTAAAAAAAAGTATTTGTATTTGCTTTGACTTTCATAGTATACATATGCACAAGAAACAGACAAATGAACAAATAACCAGTTGTGCAGTCTTCCCTACAGTGGCCTGACAAGCATTTCAAGCTGTGTCAGAATGCCCTACTTGTACACTTTAGCCAGTCATTGTTTTGTTTATAGTTGTATCAATAAAAGATAAAACCATCAAATGTGTATTTTGAGAAGTGTTAAACCATGACAGTAATAATTTCAGTGAAACCAAGTAAGTAAGAATCACTTCATTAAGACATCAAACATGAAGATGAATATATGCAATTTACAAAAAATACTAGGTACTTTTGGATTTAATAGTTTATTATTTTCTTTTAAAAATGAGTGATGGTGAAATCAAATGCTGAAGAATACTTCTTATTAGCACAATTAAAATTGCAATACTTGCTTCTACAGTTTTAAAGATTGATTCAGCTGAGGTGAGTAGTTATCTAGCTGCAACCCCTCTGAGGCTGCAACCTGAATTTTGATTGCAGAAGCTTTCTGTGAATGCAGAATGTTGAGATGATTTTAAGAAATAAGTGAAACAAGTCTTCCAAAAAAAGATAATGAATGGGATTGTATACCAGCTAGTTTACAAAGCAGAGGGCCAGGGAGGAGGAGGGGAAGATTTCTGAGCAAATTCTCCAGCTCTGAAGCAACAAACCTCAAGTTAAGAATAGACCAACACCATCTCTTCAGGTAAGGTTATTTGAATGTTATGGACCTTAATTATTCCTTTCCAGATTTCCCAAGCAGCAACTATCTTCTCCTCCCCATGTAAATAAATAAAAAATGGAGTTAAACATAAGATATTATTGTTATGTAACTCATCTATCTTTTGGTAGAAAAAGAAATTTTTTTAAGTTATGGCTACTTTTTCTTTCTCTTCTGCAAATTTGCCATACCCTTAAGTGTTCTAGAACAAACTACTTAAGAAGCCAGACTGACCAGAAATTACCCAGATTAACAATTAAAAGTATTTTTAGGACATCGCTTTGTGGACATTTAGACAGCCTACAGTGAAAGCTACATCATGACCATTTTAAGAGACATGCAATAAAACAGGCTCAAGGACAAGGAATTGTGGTGAACTGGCATTGTCACAGACAATACATGAAAACATAATTTCAGAACTGTTATTGTTAAAATTTACTTAGCTTGATGTTTGATGCTTCTACATTAAACTGAAAAAAGCCTCATGTACAAAATCTGGTCTTTTTTCTTTTCCCTAGTTGAATGATTTGTCTTTAAATAAATCTACCAGCTCTGCCAGCAAACATTATCCTGGTATGAGGAAACAAAGTCCTTGCACAGAATTAAATATATCCTCAAGAATACACCTCATTTCATTTTTAAAGGCCTCACTGTATGCAGTCTGATTGTATAAACAGTGGGAAACCTGCAAACAGGTATCTTCAGGTAAGTTTTGTATCACCTATGATTTTGCCACTACTATTTCTTGCTGTGAAAGTCTCTAATGTACAATTATTTAGCTGTATCATATTGATATACCAGTTAGTGTTCCTGCAATATTGAGTTTTCACGCCTTTAGTCTGTTTTAAAGATGGTGACACCATTTGTGAACTATATAAAGAAATAATGTTTTTTGATATGAAAGGTGTTTAGCAAAGGCTTATATTCTGTATACAAAGCCAAGCTTTGGGTTAACATCTAATTCATGAAAGTTAAGTAATTTTTATTAAGTTAATTTTACTGAATTTCTGCTGGTGTTTCTTTTAAACTGCAAGTTTAACTATATGAATATCCTTTAAGTTATACTCACCTCCAGAAGAACAGGTTCCATTTCACCTAGAGTTTTTCCTAGATGCTTATCTGGATCTAAACCTGCAAAAAACCCAAAAAAATGTAAAAATATTTCTTATGAAGTACTCTTATAACAGCAGCAACTGTTATAAGAACATCAAGAAATGTTTTTTTTTCTTTTTAAAATATATAACGTCTCCCTTAGAAACTCCACATTATCTACAATAATTACCATCCTAAAGAAAACACACTGATTCTGAATTTTTCCTAATCTTTGGGCAAATATTTTCCAGGTTTATGGAAAAACAAAGCTTGTTACCATTTCATTACATGTCAAGTGGAAAAGCTATTTTTTCCCTTTCTTAGAAAGTTCATTAACCAGTGAAGTAAACACACAGGTAATAAAAATACTACAAGGATATTACCTCTTTAAGTCAGAAGTTACCTTTGCAGATACTATGGAATTAAAATGCAATTGAATTTTTTTTATGCTTCCTGCAACTGGAAGGAACACAGGCTCATAAGGAAAAGTTCTTTTGCCAAATCCCATTCTTTGTGTGTTTTATGCACATAAAATATAAGATTATGCACATAAATTGTAAGATTAAAAAGGATGGAGATATAAAGAAAACTCAGACCTACAGAACGTATTGAACGTTGTACATTTAGATCCATCACAAAATATTCTGTATGATGTTTATATTTTGATTTGTTTTTCTTGTAAAGTAAGCCCTATTAACACTTGATAGCTGCTTTAACTTGCTCCTCGGTACTCCTGTTTCAATTTCTTGATTTTTTAAAATTTTGGACAGCTCATGGTATTTAATATTCCCTTCTCAGGATAAACCAACTAACTGGCAAAAATGAGCAGAGGGATAAAATAATTCAGGAACAACTGTTTCAAAAACTGACCTGTTCAACCAAGTAAATATACTAGTTGGATTTGATACAAAGTGGTCAAAAGGTCTTACCCTATGAATTAAATGAGAAAAAAATAAAATTATAACTCCTGAAACTGAAGAAACACTGTGAAATTTTCAGTTAGCTCATTTTTTACTACCCTTAGTTATTGTGGTTTGGGCTCCTTTTTGTACTGATACAATACTTCTCTATTTTTCCTACTCTACTGCTTCACACAGTAATAGGTATCATTACAGAGCTGCCACTAAAATTATTCCATTCAGAAGCAATTTCTAAAATTTGTACCTTGCAAAGCACTTCAGATTGTTGATGATGAAAGCTGTTATATAAATGTACAGTACATTATTATATAAAGTCATTGCTGAGTTAAAATAGCTAATATGTCACTTAATTTTTGCAATTGTGATCTTGGTATATTTAAATTCCTGTGAAATTAAAACAAGTTAGAGTGAATGAGATTTCAAAACTCTATGAAAGTTTTTAAATATTTCATTAAAGCACATAAAAAAATCCCTTACCTTGTAGGGGAATACTTTTAAAACTGCTTAATAATTGAAGTTTAAAAATACTGAAGTTTTTTTCTGCCCTCTATTCCTTTTTTGTATTGGTTTATTGCTTTTTTTAAACAGACTAAAAAGGTATGTGCTAGATATGTGATAATAATTTATTCTTGTGGAAATAGTTTTGAAATATATTAATTCAATTTAAATAGTTCAAATAGTTCTGGTGATGTCTTCCAACTTACATCAAGCTGGCATTTTGTCCTCGATTATAATGGAGTAGGTATTAGGCCAAACAAGCAATTTCTCTTGATGTAAATTAAAGAGTACTGCATTACAGTACCATTTCACGCACTTACATTAACATTCTTCCTTTAATATAATTACTTTGCTAAGATAAGCAACCTCTCTCTCCTTGATAAAAAAAGATTGATTTCCTCTAAATTTAAACCAAGGGATACATTACAAACATATGAGAATGGAAGAAGTTGTCAGAACCAGACACACTGACATATTATTTCTTTCACAAGGTTCTCTTTGAACATATCTTCTGTCCAGTAATGAATGCAAACCAATAATTTAAAAGAAACTATGATACAAATAGTTTAAGAAATACAAATAAATTGCCTACGTATATACTATGGGTAAACTCTTTAAGTGATATCCCACACCTACATGAAAATCTGTGAAGTGCAAAGTACCCTTCCTGTTTCTCAGCAGAATCCTATTTTTGGACGGCTTGCATTTATTTTGAAACATAGTACTTCTTTTAGCTTCCAATAGGTTTATATTGTGAGTGAATAGAGACTGTCTGGTAAAGGCATCAGGAACCAAGGTAACTTTCAATTTGCAGAATCAGTAATCCACATCTCCAATCTCTACTGCTATGCATGCATAGGTGAAGCTGTATATCTGTTGCTACAATGAGTATAATAAAGTATTTGGAACTATACTTACAAAATAGTTTTTTAAATCTATACTTCTATTTGGTACACTTTTCTTTATTGATTCAGATTCTTAAAATGGCTTAGACTAACAAGAAGAACAACGTATTGTAAATTCTTAGTACCGCATCCTCCAAATTTATCCTCAATGGAACTGAGTGGATGGATAAACCAACAACAAGGTCCAGGGCCTGGATGACTCTATGTAGAATTAAAAAATTAATTAGGAACGGAACTATAATTTGCAGGACTGACATCTATTTTATTTAACTTACATGTACCAATGGGGGGCAATTAGAATTCAATTAAAATATTCACTTTTATTACTTCCCTGACTGACCTTGAAGTTAATGCCTGTTTTATTTAATTGCATCATCTATGAATAAATGTTAACCCTAGAATGTTATGGCCCATTATTTTCAATGCATTTTTAACTCCCCAACTGAACTACATCCATCAACTTATTATGTGCTGCCAAGAGAGCAAGTGGGGCTTTATTTCTTTGATAGACTAATATATGATAACAGAAACATCTAAAAAAATTTGATAATGCTGTTTTTGACAGTGTTTAGTAAAAAGAATTGTGCTTTCAATTCCAGTTTTGTAGTCTCGTTTGACTGTAAATCAGTAAGCGACAGCACAAATGGTCTAATCACTTCAAAGTAATTTCTACTCCATCTATAGTTCCTGATAAATCCACTGACAGGAGCAGAACTCCTTCCTACAGATATCAACAATGCTTGCAGAATGCTCTTATGTACAGCTACAAGACTAGTGTAGAGGACTGCCGCAATGTCAAGAGATTGGAGCAGAAATTAATGGTTTTGTTTTGTGGTGAAAAGAAGAACATTATAAAAAGGCATTTCACTACTGCTGAGTTATGCAAAAGAAACATATTTTAAATGGTTTACTTTGTACATATGTATTAGTGTAGCATGAAGCCCTCACCTGAGAGGCAACTACCTGATATTACTTGCATTTATCAAGACCATTAGAAATCCAAGTTACCTTTTCATGGCATTACATTCAGCTAAAAAAAAATCCATATTCTAAAGCCTTATCTGACTAACAAGAACATGTTTGATACATGTTCAGAATTTTAAAATTGTCCGGATTCTTAAGAAAGTATTTTAAAACAAAAAATTCTATTTTCACTTCTTAGTAAAATTTCAAATAAATAAAAATAAAACATAATTACCAGTTTTAAGAAATGTTGGCATATAAAGCTTTTCTGAAAGCTACACTGAACCAAACTCTAACCCATAATATATGGACACATTGTAAAAGAATCACCACCACACACAAACATCAAAAAAGTATGAGTTAACCATTATATATTGATAATATACGGGGAAAAAACCTCCAGCTCTTTCTGACTAATCAATGCAACAATTCAAAAATTTGAACTTGTTACCCAGTGACTTTTTCCATAAAAAAAGGTAAAAAAAAAATCTCCAAAACTGATATTATCATTCTTCTTAAAATATGATGTTCGTAGAATTGGGATAGGTTTTTGGAGGAAAAAAACCTACCTGTTCTAAAGTTACAGGAGCATGAAGTTCCTTTTTTTCCCCTGATTTCTTGAGAAGTAGTATTGAGAAGAGTAGTAACTGCCATCACTATGAATGTAAGGGAATAAGACTTAACTTCTGATGATGTAGGGCTGTATAATCTAGAACAAAGTTTCTGTAGAGATCCTAATCAGCTGCTCACCAGGAGTAGAATTATTTAGAATTTTGAATAAGAAAAGAGGCAATGAAAGACTTTGGTTTTCTGGAACCAAAACTAGTTTCTAAATCTCTTTATCATAAAGAAAATAGGGTTAACAATAAGATTATAGGACCTGTAAGGTAAAGAAATACATATAGAAAGTAAAAGAGTATAAAGGATAAAGCAACCCCCATCTTAGAACTGGAACAGAGAAAATAGGACTAGTTTTGAAAGTAAATTCCTTTATTTTAACCATGTCTTTTTTTTTTTTTCCCCTAAATTAACAATACAAAATCAGTGATTTTCAAAAGGAGGGTCAGACACTATTCTTTACACAGTACAGAATACAGAAGAAAGTTTCTAATAACACCGAAAAAGCCTGTACACAACAGCACTAGCTGGTAACATAGGCTTACTATGTAGGAGTGCAGGAATGTGTTATAACATTCACCAACTAGAAGTGCACGTGCCACACGGATATTCTTGAACTGTAAATCTATACCTTAAGTTGCCTTGAGGTAAATTATTCCTGGTGTCATATTTAGCTTTCATTTCTATGAAGAGCTGGGAAGTGAACTTTTCATCTGGTAGCATAACTTGACAGGTTCATTCTTAACTTCCTCAAAACTTTCACACATGAAAGGCTGTGTTAACAATGGTGAACTGGATGGATTCCTTGGATTTCCTTTTCAAAAAAAAATTGTAAAAACAGCTTGATTTTTGTATAAAATTAATGAAAAGTGCAATAAATACTTGGTATACTGCACATTTAAAAGATTTGAGATGAATATACTTCTAATTTATTGTATGAAAGAGGAAAATTCATGTGACTTGATTATGCATCTACTTCTCTTTTCCCCTTGCTCTTTTTCTTCTTTTTTGTCAGTATGTGGTATGTGATAATTTATCCAGTGTGGGAATTGCACCGGGATGGAACCTGCAGACATACTATAGATATAGTAACTTTTTTCAAGCTAAGTGATACTAAGTGACAAAGTTAAAAGACATTAATCCCAAAGTGGTTCTAGAATATGTTTCCAGTGCAGTTTAATTGGGATCTCAGTTTATCTTCCTTCTTGAATATTCTTCAAGTATGTTCTAAACCAGGTTAGTCTGATGTCATAAAGTTTTAGAATTCTGAGAAGTAAAAGGATTTAAAACTTTTTATCAAAGCAATATTATCTTTAATCTATTGTGGGTTTTTTTTAATGTCAAAGATGTTTGTGTTCTAGTTAAATCTAGGATTCAAAGCAATTTAGCTCTGTCATTTCTAGAACAGAATCCTCAAAAAATCTTTGAAGAAATTTTTTACTGTTTTATCCGATAGCAAGGCAATATTTCCAATCAGATTCTTTTACAAAATCACAGAATCACAGAATGTGTGAGGTTGGAAGTGACCACAGTGGGTCATCTGGTCCAATCTCCCTGCTCAAGCAGGGTTATTCTAGAGCATGTGGCACAGGTTTGTGTCCAGATGGCTCTTGAATCTCTCAAGGGAGAGAGACTTCACAACCTCTCTGGAGGTTGTGAAGTCTCCAGAGAGAGACTTCTTTACTGTTTCAGTGCTTGATTACTTACACAGTAAAGAAGCTCTTCCTCATGTTCAGGTGGAACTTTCTGTGACTCAGTTTCTGCCCATTGTCTCCCATCCTATTGCTTGGTACCACTGAGAAGAGCCTCGATCCATTCTTTCTTTCCCCACTTCAGACACATATACTGAGTTAGTAATCTCAGTCATCTCTTCTTGAGGCTGAACAAGCCCAGCTTTCTCAGCCTTTCCTCATAAGACAAATGTTCCACACACTTAATCATCTTTGCCACCCTCCACTGGATCTGCTCCAGTAGCTCCAAGTCTCTCTTGTCCTGAGGAGCCCAGAACTGGACACAGCATTCCAGGTCAGGCCTCACCAGGGCTGAGCAGGACAGGATCCCCTTTCTCAACCTGCTGCCAATGCTTTTCCCAATGCATCCTAGGACACCATAGATGTTCTTGCCCACAAGACCACACTGCTGGCTCAGGGACAGTTTGTTGTCCACCAGGACCCCCAGGTCCTTCTCTACAGAGCTGCTTTCCAGCAGGTCACCCTCAGTCTGTGTTGGTGCATGGAATTATTCCTCTCTAGGTACAGGACCCTGTATTTGGCCTTGTAGATTTTCAGAAGATTCTTCTCTAAAATGTTGGTAGTTTGAAAAAGATTGTGCAAGAATTTTATAATTGCTGAAAAATAGCATTAAACTACTTTTAACCATATGCAGCAAAAATTTAATCTCATTTAAAGTAGTGACTGTGTGAACTTCTTCTCAGGACTTTTAATGGACCTAAAAAACTTAAATCCAAAGTTATTAAAGTTTCAGTTCATACAGTCACATATATATGACTTTCCTGATATAAATTTTTTGAGTAGAATATCTTAAGAGCATTGTTTGCTTATTAATCTCTTTAATTCAAATTGTTCAACTGATCTAGGACCACAAGAATACAAATGTGTGTTAATAAAAAGATATGTGCTGTTTTGTCTCTGTTATAGAATTCTTGTATTTCATACTTTGAACAGTTCTAATTCTAGTAAGCTTTGTAGAAAATAATTGAAATTTCATTCTGTGGAAGAGAAAGAGGTGTGGCACAACTGGTAAAATTTGTGTAATTTTCATTAAATCCATCCCCATGCAGACAACTTATAAACTTTTTAAAAAGTCACAATCCCCAAGTGGATCAACAGAGGTTTCTGACAGCAAATATCAATAGATCTGCTGCAAAAGGGTAAAAGGCCAGAGCAGAAATAAAGGATCAGAGTAGGACAAGAAGTCCTGCAAAACTTCAACTCACCGTGACCTGAAAAGCAAACATTTATGGCTCTAACTACACAGATATGTCTTTAAAGGTTCCAGTTCATGTCCTGTTTCAGCACGTAAGTCTGTAAAGTACTGGGCATCTAAAACTTAAATTGTATCAAACATTAAAGAGCAGCAAGTATATATATTCCAATATAAAAAATATAGCACTTGTACTTCTTGATTCATATTGTTAAAATTATTTCTGCTTTTGACATCTCTTACTAAGCTCTCTTCCACTATTTTTCAGCTCCAAGTTCTAACTATTCTTCTGTCTTTTTCACTATAACCCATAGGTCCTTTCCTGTTTCACTTTAAATGCCTAATAGTGCACTCTTAGCCTGCTGCTTCCATTGAATTTTTCCTTTAGGTGATGTGATCTCCTCAAACTGCAAAGTGATCTTTCCATTCTTAAGCCATCTCTCTCCTACTTTGTCTGTGACATCTCCTTAACAGCACTCAATAATGTCAGTATTCAAGTACTTTTCTGTTTTCAGGCACAGTCCCTTACTCTTCTTTCTAACTCCTGTTATCTGTTATGACAACAAGACCCTTCCTATTTTCAAATGTACAGGCTCAAAGGTAGAGAAGAAGAAATCTTATTTCTCTCTAATTTGTTTCTAAACTGACTTATGCAAAATCTCATTTCTTTCTTTTCTGTAACACACTTTATTTTAAAACATTTCTTTATACTTTATATATGCACTAAAATCTCTTTCTGAAACCTCATCTTACACTGGTAACAAAGTATCTGTCATTCATATACAAGCATCAAGGCAAGTACTGTTCTAAATGCAAAGATTATCTTCTCATCTGATTTTCCTAGACTTTCAACTATGAATAAAACTTTAAGCCCATTCCTAGTTCTCTTTTCTCTTACTCATCTCTTTTGCATTGCATCTTAAATCCCAAGCTAATTTTTCTTTGACTTTCAGTCTTGCATACAATTTCCTTTTATCTGTGCTGATCTTTTTCTATGTGAAACTTTTATGCCAGGAAAAAAAAATGGCCTGAGATAAAATGGCTCTCTGTTTTTTATAAGTGTTTCCAAGACTTTTCATGCAATGTCTAATGAACAAAGAGGTATTGTGTATTTTTTATATTTTTATCATAAATAACATGAATAGGAAGATAAATGGGATGGTAGACAAATATATTAGGAAGCAAGCCTAGAAAAAAAGTGTCAAATCCACTTAAACTCTAAAGGGCCAACTAAGTTTCAGAAGATTTGTTTGAAAATTCAGTGACAACACCCTATGCTAGCTAGGAAACAAGATTTCAAAGAGGAAAAAGGCTTATAAGAACATCTTTCCCAAACTACATCATAGGTAATTTATAAAATTTATAATCTGAAAAAACATTAAAACTAAAATTAATTAAAAGTGATCACATGTTTAAACAAGATAATACTTCAACACTGCACAAGGATAGTTTTTCTAATAAAGAAATACATTGTCACTATCAGAATAGACAAGCATTAAAATTTGACAGGACTTGAAAAATATTATCAGTCATTTTATCTTTCACTTCAAATTAAGATAAACAGAATAAGTGTTCAAAAAACAAGTTAAGTGTTTAAAAGTAGATGTGGCACTTTGTGATATGATTTAGTGGTTATAGTGCTATTGAAGGTAGTACTTGATGACCTCAGAGTTCTTTTCCAACCTTAATGGTTTTATGATTCTAAGTGTTTTTCATATTAATAAAACAGAATGTTCTCAAGAGCAAATGAAGACTGTCATAGATTCTACTACAGCTCTACTGTCTGGTAGCTGCACAAGGAAGAAAGCAATGGAATGATCACCTGTAAATAAGCTGAACTAGCTAAGAATAATGTAAATGTTTAATTTACTTAGCTATAATCAAGTAAACAATCCTTACTGTACAACATACAAGAAAGCAACTTGGATCTCACATTGATTTAATAACAAAATGTTATTAAATTCCTTCTGTTGTGTTTGTGAATGGTCTGAGAATTTTTAAAAAATATTTGGAGGAAATAAGAATCTTCCCCTGTGATGACAAGCTCCTTCAATTTCCTCAAAATTACTTTAAAATTGCTCAGTACTAAAAACACATTTTCAAAGAACACTGTTCCTCTCCATTACACAGATGATGTGGTCAGAGAAAACTCACAACCAACAATTTTATTTCAGGATATAATCTGCCATTGCAGCCGACCCAATTTAGTAATAATCCTTCTATTGAAAGAGAGAGCTCTGCCCTCCATGCAGCCATGGTTTCTACAGAGCAAGTTCCCTGCACCCACAAAAAAGCAGATCCTGCTGGATCACCTATATGGAGCCACAGAAACACTTTACAGTGGCAGAAGCAAGCACAGACTTGTTGTTTGGAAAAGTCAGCTAGAAGTGGGATGGAAAGACTGACCTTTTGGCAGCAACTATTAGATCAGTTTATCTGTACACTAAATTACATCTTCAGAGCTTAACCAGAAATTGATAGCCATACTCACATTAGTTTTCACAGAGGTAAGATTTACCTCTGTGAAAACTAATGTGAGTATGACTATCAATTTCAGTCAGTCAGGATTTCACTTCTATACACCAGAGGCATACAAATAAACAGTAACATAGACACCTAGGTGTCACCTGGGTTTAAATAATAGATTCATTATACTAAGAAGCAATATTGTCTCACTTTCAATTAAAAACTCATATACAAAAGCATATACATCCCTCAGCTATCAGGATAGTGGATTCCATGAATAGCAGTTTACCAATTTTCTAGACCATGGGAAGCAAGCATCAATATCTTCTCACACCAAAGGAGGTTCATGTAAAATATACTTTACAGACAGCTTGTTTTAGTGAAGGAACTTGGGATTTCCTGACAGACAGGAGATGTCAGTGGCTCCCTAAGGACTCATTACTCCATTGGGAAATAGCCTGCATAAGTAACTAAGGCCCATACCACTTGAAAATTTAGGTTTCCACAGACCCTGTGATTTCAACTCCACCCATGGCTGGGAATGCAGAATGTCTATAGGCACTCATAACAGCTGGACCTACAAGATAAAGAATGTAGCCATGAAATAAAAGAGCTCCACTTCATATGCAGCCCTGATTCAGAGTTTCAGCTTTTATTTTGTTCAATAGTTGAAGAGCGCTACAGTATCATTTCTTCCCTGTGGTCCAAAGAGCAGCTAGAAGTTAGAAACATAATTTAATCATTTAATCAGAGTTTTTCTTTTTCAAATGAATGTTTAAATTATCTGACCACATAATAACAATTTGGATTTTTCAGGTATTAAATTAAATAATTAAGGATTAGTTTACTATACCCAAACTGGGAAGAAGCTGGAATGTATAAAGCGAATAAATGCATATTAATACCCTAAAAGATAGGAATTTGAGTTTATATGCTAATTTTGACTGAAAGATTGAAGAAGCAATTCCACACAACCCTGCATTCTCAAGACAACAGTGTGCACTTGGAAAACTTACTCAGTATAAATGCTACTTTTGAAATTTCAAGAAAGTCTAGAAACATTGGGAAAAAAAACTACTTTAACTGTATGACATAAAATCAACTTCAAGAATATTCTCACATATATAAAAGAAACAAAGTTTATCATATCTTAAAAAGTATAGAGGTGCTTAAGTTTTAGTGTTAATACTTAACAAGATTTAGGTATAGATAACTATATAAGTAAACTGAGAGTAAATAAACTTGAACATCAAGTTTTACTAAGAATTATATTGTAAGAAACTGAAAAATTCCTTCCAAATGTAACACTCCTCCTTCCCTCACTTCCGCATATGTATTATACCTTGTACTGCAGTGGAAACAATTTGCTTTAGAATGAGGCACAGTTAAGAGCAGTATATAAAATTGCCAAGATTTAAAGTTGAATCTGTTATATGCATACTCTGCAAATTAATTAGCATTGATTAATCTGGAAAACACAGCCAAAAAAGAAGAAGATCAAAAATGCATCTTCTTATTGTGTTACAATAGTTACACAATTTTTCTATTACACAGTGCTATATGTGTCACATGAGCAATGGATTACTGGAATTTCAGGCACACACATGTTAAAAACAATCAGTAATAGCTTCAATTTTAGCTGATACTGAGTAACCTATTTCTGAATTTCTGGATTTCCACTGAATAGGGGTATATTTCAAAGATAAAAGTATGATGTATCATACAGGCACCTTTAGCAGCAAGAAAATGGCACTGGAGATAAATATTCAGAAGTAGCTTTTATACATATATATAGTGCTCAGGTTTGCTGCTAGATCATGGAATGCTTTTCTCTCATCATTAAAGCTTTTGAAATACACTCTAAAGGAAAGAAAGCTGATCTACTTATAGATCAACAGAAGGCATGTGAAAAAGGTTGCTAACAATACTTTTTTTGCATATAAGTGAGAGCAATTGGCATCCCATCTGGAAAACTACACTACTCTGAGATAGAAAACTCTTGCCACTGGCAAGGTTCATGGTATTAATTTGTAATGGTGGATTTAGGGAAATGTACTAAACTAATGGTCTTTTACTTGCATAATTATGTGTTTTCTACATAAAATGCCAGGCTTTTACCCTGTCAATACCAGCACTGAGTTAATGGAAAACAGGACAAGGTGGATGTACAAGTATGCCAGCACCCATGAATGTCAAGCTCAGGTTACAGATTTGCTTCTTGCATTAACAATGTATCACCTAATGCATAACCCTTCAGACTCTTAAATCTGTTATTTTAAATATTTTCATTGCAGTTTAGCTTTGATTATTAATCTAAAAGGCAAAAAGTTAAACTGCATCTTATCTTCTTTGCCACTTGATATGTTAAACAGCCTTCATACCTTAAATCCACTTTAATAAGGCATGCAATTATTAAAGCATTACAGAATGGCCCCAGAGCACAAAAGCTCCATTAAATTTGCTTACATCTAATTACGTCTGCCTGAGGCAGGTGAGAAATTGACTCTGATAAGATCTTTCTTTTACCTGTAGCCAAAAAAATAAAAAGGAAAAATAACTTGGAGTGATTTTCTATCTAATTGCTATCTACAAGTATTTATGGTATTCGCTCTTCCAATGAATAGCCCACAAAGCACTCTTTGTGCACTAACCAGTGCATTTCAAGTTTTTTAAAGACTGTAGAATACAAAAGACAAGCTTATCTTGCTGCAGGCATGACAGGTCATCAATGATGTCTATTTGGGAAACAGTTTTATCTATTATTTAAATAATGTATTTTCTTTAAAAAAATAATTCTAATGTGAAAAAACATGTTACATATGCTTTATGGACTTCATTTTTTTCCTTCATGCCAGTATAAGCAATGAACACATTGTATGTTATGGAAACATAACATAAATATACAAACATACTTTCCATGACCAGAAAACAATTATTTTAGAAACTTTTTCTTCCCCCAATTTAAAACCAAGTGTTTTGTAGTAGAAAACATGGTATTCAATTCCTATACATTTATAACTGACCTCCCAAAATTCAGGAAAATGCTAATAAATTACATTGCTTGTTACCTGTAAATGAATGAAGGCATATGATATTTCTAATCATTCTAATCTTCCTCTTAGCCCTAGAAGATCCTACAGAACAATAGAGTGAGACCATCATAGTGACAGTGTAAAAACTAGTTAGAAACTATACCAGATAAAGAGGAAGAAATAAATAAATTTTAAAAAATATTTAATTTTTAATAATTAATTTAATCCATCCAGCCTAAAGGGATTATAATTTAAATCTTCATTACTAATGAAGAAGAAATTACTTTATTATATATAAAGCACACTCTGAGAAAAAGAGAGATTTGATGGGAAATTTGCCCAGGTAAACCAGACACTGGACTTCTAATGAAAGATTATGCAACACTATTTTCCAAATATACATCTTTAACTACTGATGCCACTTGTATTATACAAACCACTGTTTGTTACACAAGTTTATAGTCAACCCTAAAAGAAAAGGTTCTTTGGTCATATTTTATGCTTAAAAACTCATTTGTTACTCTGAAATAGAAAACTGCATAGGGGCCTGAAATGAATATATTGTATTATTAACATGTTTCTTATGTGCTCCTTTGGTTTTTAGAGCACATAATTCCATAAGCATTCTTACAAAAATTAATTTGACTTTACCTTTACATTCAAGCAATAAACAGACAGGTTAACTTTCATATTGATTTGCTTCAAGTTTTATAACTTCATTTTATATAGCTGATAATGAAAAGAAATTGATTTTCTGGTATGCTAAACAACTAAATTTTAAATATGAAAAAAAGATTTAGAGGCAATGGTGAATTATTTCTGTTTGCTCTTATGGTTTATCAACTCCAAGTCTGCTGTTACACAAAATATTCTGGCCTCATAATTATATTTTGTTTGATATTAACTTGATGTATTTCTATTAAAACTTTCACGGTTGCTTTGTAATATTGTCTAGTCACAAGACTGTATCATCTATAAATGAAAATACTGTGAACTACTGAATTATACATGCAACTTTGCTACAAATCAAAACCAAACCAGAACAAAAAATATATGAGAGGAATTGAATGACTATGTTAGGAAGAACTGCTTTCCAGCTTTTCCACATCTCCATTAAGAATGAATTCCATCCTGTTAAATGAATTATTCGGACATCACAACTGGTATTGAGCAATTTTTTATAATTTTCTTGATATTAACATTTCATATTTGAAAACATGCAACGAAAGTTCTGTTTTCCACTGTTATGGTGTGTGTTTTCCAAGGGAAATTTCAGTAGACAATATTGCTCAGAATCTGAATACATACCAAAAGCTGCCACTTTTATGATTATGGCTTGAATGTTAGATGATATCATTTCTTTAAGCAGTATTTCCTGGTTCCAATGCCAGAGGTAAGCTAAAGGCTGAAGATTAAGCCTTCTGCACCTTAAAAAGAAAGAAAAAAAATGGATAAAGCCAAGTATAATACTTTTACACAATATTATTAATGCAAAATTAATTAAAATATCTTTCTTTTCCTATCCTGAAATAATTTTTCTTCTATAATTTAAATTACAACACTGTACTATTCATATATTTCATTATAAACGTTAAGTCTAATATATATTTAAAAAAAAAGAAATAAACTTGTTCTGACTAGGATTCATCTACATAAGATGCAACTTAACAGATCTACACGGGACTTTAAGTAAAGCCATAACAAAATGTATTCGTAAACCTTTTGGGACACAAAGAAATTAGCACCTTAGGAAGTCATCACTTTTGTGCACACAGCTAAGGACAAAGTTACTGCTCTGTGATAAATGTGGCACATGTCACTAGTACAATATGCTGAATTTGTTGCTGTTATTTGGATCAACAACCAAGGAAAATAATAATTCAGGAAAATATGTACAGCTTGTGATACAAATTAACAGCTTGTTACTGTAAAGTTAATAATTTGTTTTGATACATATCATATACAGACAGCATTTGATACACAGCATTTGATTGTTTATCAAATTAGAGAATCACTAATTTGCATTATTGATAGGTAACGTTTCTGTAAATTGTCAAGAACCATCGGTCGGTGATTAAATGTGTAAGGCCTCTGAGAAACTTAAACATTAACTATGGGACTAGTTCACAGCCCTTAAGATTTATATTTATTTGTCAATTACCATGTTTTTCCTAATACATGGTCTTTCTCACATATATGGGCATTCCTCCCTATGTCATATAGACCCACTAGTATGATTGTGAAGACTATAAGTTTAATGTTGACATGTAAATGGATAGTTATCACCCATACAATCTGACTTTCTTATTACTTTGATGTGCTTTAACAAAGCACTAAGTTTTGTAATAGAACTATTTAGCAGCTCTGATTGTAAAGTAGTTACTTTGGTGCCTAACTTCAACTAAAAAATTACCTGAATTAATTGGGATGGCTTATTTGAAACAACATTATTGTAAGGGCTAAATCTACAGATCAATGTAAAGTGTTTTACTTTACAAGCTCAGAAATAATCTTGCCTGTTTGAAATACTGTGATTTCCTGTCAATCTCTTAGCTGTGGTAAAGACGTAAAACTCACAATCAACAAAAGCAATCTTTTTTTATCCTACTAACATGTGAGGCAATTATTAAAATGTTGAAGTATAAAGGAAAAGAAAAAGGAGATATTTCTGACTGCAATTTATCTATGTAAACTGTAAAGGAAACAAATGTGCTCTGTAACTTGCTGACGTGAGCTGAGTTGCCATAGCATTAATTTCACCGTTCTTACAGCTCATAAAGGATTCCAGATACTTGCTTTCATCATCAACAAATCATTAATGAACTCATGAAACTATAATTAGTTTTTAACATAAGGTGGTTTTGCATTTCATCAGATGCATACAGTAAAAATCTTTTTTCAGATCAAATACTGGCCTACATAACAGACACAACTACCACTACATAATGCTCTTTTTTAATTAAGACTCTTAAAAGAATCAAAATCTATATAGACTTTTGTGCACAACAGGAATGACAATTGGAAGCTCCTGATTAATAATGACAAATTTTAGATTTAAGGAATTAAGGGAAGATGTGAACAGAAAGATTTCCTTCTAATTCCTGATAACAAGTCACAGGATGCTTCTCTATATCAAAACACTGATGAAAATCAGAGGGACTTGACCACAACACTGCAGTCATTGGAACTGAGTGAACTTCCTGTTGAAATCAAAGAACTGACCCTACTCAACTATTTTCATACCAAATCTATTTTCAACAGATGGAGATCTGAACAGCAATCAAAAACCCTGGTATAGTCTCAGGGGGGAAAAAGGAAGAAAAATAAAATTAAAAAATACCTATATTAATGAATAGAATGCATTTGGTATCATAGAACATGAGAAATCAGGCAACTGTCTCTGCTTTAAATTAGAGTTAGAAAACAGACCAGTACTCTCGAGAATGTGTAGTCTGAAAAATATTAGTATTTTCTTACACATCTTCCACTCGAACTCTCTGGTAGTCAGAAAGAATGGCTCCTACAGATACACCCTCTACTCCTTCTTTGTCCTGAAAAAAGACATGGAATATCAATGACACAGTATATAATGTTTTAAGCTGTAGAGATTCAATACCTCTACTTGCAGAATCAACCAAGAATAATTATTTTTTCTGTGTCCAGTACATGGAACAGAATAGGCTGGAATGCAGTTTCTCCACAGAAGGGAGCAGCTCAGCTGACCTACTACATGGTTATTACTCTAATGCAGTCTACTTGATTCAAGTACCATTTTAGAGGACAAATAACCAAGGTAACTGAAAAGTATCAGACATAACAGATTATCCTGAGGTTTTCCAGACATCCTGAAAATTCCTTCCAGCTTTTTCCTATAAGTGACATGTTAGCTAGTCCACCTACAAATAAATATCAGCAACATGCATCATACAATTAACTGAATAGTTAGCATTTTCAATGGTACACAGCACAAGAGAGTGTGAGATTACACTTTTTATCTTAACACCAGAACAAGAAAATTCACAGGAAACTTACTCAACATCACCTTTTAAAAATCCTGCTATAAAAAATGGTTTTCCAAGACACATTTTCTGTTTCATTTAAATTAACTAAGCCAATGAATGGCACTTTATTTTTTCTTGTAAACCCACTGACAATGTAACATTTCAAAATGCACTCCATTTCTCCAGTATTTTGTGAGATTTTTCATTTTTAAATTGCTTGAGTCCCAATCGACATGCTGAACTTCCTTTTTCTAAATTTTGCTCCATCTAGACTTCAATAAAATTGTTTTCCTCTTTTAATCGAGGTCGATCACAACTACACACCATGATTTAGTTTCTGGACCTGTTTCAAATCTTGTGAAGTTTGCAGCAAGATTTTACAACAAAATTTTCAGTTATATACCTGTGATGATGCATCCTGCCCCTGCCTGTCTCTTTTGGCCTACTCTATGATCTCAGAAGTACTGCTAAGCCTTGGCCAAGCAAGCTGAGCAGCAAAATGCCCCTTGACTGCATCAGCTGGACGGTGAAGCATTGCTGACTGTACCAGGAGTTTTTGTCTGGTAAAAGTCAAAACAATTCTGACTGCACCATGCGGCATCAGCTGCCCAACCAAGATGGGCAACAAAGGATAAGCAGCTATCCTTGGCAATCTGGGTAAATAATTTTCCTGATTCACAGCCCAAGTGAAATGGCAGCACTGTTACAAATTTCAAAATCAAATCAGTCTTTGCCTGATGTGCTGCTGAATTCAAAATTCAGTTCCTGTTTCTCATCAATAAAATTATGCAGGAGGTGTTTTATTCAAAATTATAATACAGTGAAAAATGTTCTGGTTTATGCCTGTCTGGGATATTCTTCCCTTAATCTATTATATTACGCTTTACATTAATTCTCACTTCATATTTGTGCAACAAAATTTTTAAGTTATTCATACCCAATATATATTTCAGCTGTAAGAAACTGTATTTGTCAAAATTCCTACATACAGTAATCTAAAAAACACATCACTATTTAAATTATGTACTTCCCCATGTCATTAATGCATAGATCCATTAATATGGAGCTTAATGCCAAATCAAACAGTGTTCAGGTTGATGGTTCTCACATATCCAGAAGTAGTAGGAGTGAAAAAAATTAGTTTTATCTTTCATTTGTTCATTATCTAATGATGGATCCAATAATTATTATCATTATTATCATTACCATTATCCATATGATAATATTTCTGCTTCTCTGAGCTTTCTCTGCAATATTTCAAAGCTCTTTTGGTAAATTCTTCAATTTACTCAACTCACCCATCTACAATAACATTTCTTAAAAAGTTAACACAGTTCCGCAAGGAGAATTTTCTTTAAATAAAATTGATCAACTGATTCATGAAGCCTTCTTGAATCTTCAAATATTTCTAAAATGGATTCTCTGTACTCCTTTATTTCATGCTATTTTGATATGCAGTCTACGTGTATACTGCTAAAACTGAACTTCAGTTGCATTGTTCAATGTTCTTTTTAAAAAGGTTAGAAAGCTGCATGACAGTCTTGGAAAACATGACTGATGTTAAGAAGATAAATACTGTTTTTTATTTTAATGCAAAAATAATAACCTTAGCAATTCCTTCAGAATGTCCTCTGTCACAATGTGCAGACAATATGTCCATAATATCAAACAATACGTCTAAAAATATTAGAGTTACTATATCACAAACTTAAAAAAAAAATGGCACCCTCATATTAAACAAATATGGAGTGAAATCTTATTTCCCAATGACAGATTTACAGAATCTCCTGTTCATCCATGAAGATGGCAACTGACTTGTGCAATACACTTTTAACAAGCTCACAGAGCCATAAACATATTTTTTATTCATTCTGTTTTTCAAGTTGGCAAAATATATGCATCAGCAAAGATACTTGCTATGAAAACTTCCTCAAATTAAAAATAGAAGTAAATGGGAGTAGAGACTTAAATGTTATGTTCTTATACAAACACAAAAATTCAATACTAAAATGATCTATTGCACAAACTTACTTGTTTGGGATTTAAAAAATTCTAGTCGTAAGACCCAGGAAATTTCATAACCATCCTATGATAATGGAATTTTAAAATCCACAGAAGGTCACAGAATGTATACTAAATGACTATTGAAACAATGGCCCAAACTTGAAACTAATGCATCAAGAAGATTTCTCATAGGTTTTGAGGTTGTTTGGGTGCTTTTTACTAAACAAATCTATAACACATCTGATGTGCATGATTATGAATGCACATATATATAAGTACACAAGCAAACACAAATATGTACACATGTATGCAATGTATCTTGGTGTTACTAATGCAAAACCAAGGCTATTATTGGCTGCTTGCTTACAACTTAGGTTAAATTTGATTTAAATAATAACAGAGAAGAGTGTCTGCACTTATTCTAGTTTATTTCCTTTTTTAATACTTAAGTTTAAATTGTCTTTTGAAATGGCAGTACATCATGTCATTTTGCAGTTGTGGTTAACATTTATGTTTAAAAAATTCTCACAGGTATTTATTTATCGCCATCTCTTTTCTCAGTTCTTCTCATGGTAAACAGCAAATATAAACTTTCATCACTGTCTAGACAATAGCTTCCATGAGGAGAAACACCAGTATACTTAATATTTGCTTTGAAGTGGGAGAACGAACTAGTTAGTGAATGGGAGAACTAGTGAAATGGAATTAATTCAATCACCCTATTTTGTCCAGTACAACAAATTAAGGCTGGAATGGCACAAATTCAAGAAATAAGATTTGAAAGGAAGAAGGATGAAGCATGAGGTAGAACAGAAAAAAAAAGCTATGGTCTAATAGCCTTCATAAACTCCTCAGCTGGACAAAGTACACACAAAGCCTTGTCCCACGGTATATTCAGCTCAGTAGCTGAAGCATGGAAAGAACTACTAACTAATTCTAAAAAGCTAATTCTTCCCTGGACTTATTCTTTGGTATTGAAAGAGTTATTGGACACCTAGCAAACAGACAGCATTTTGTTTGACTAAGAGTTGATCATGGTTAGCAGACAATCTATCCCAGAATCAATAGTGCTGTCACTTTTAATGTGGAATCTGATCAGGTTTGGTACCATTAAAAGTGTGTTCGCAAAACTGCACTCAGCAAGGGTAAACCAAGCTGACATCTGCAGGTAAATATCAGGGATCAGCACTGAACTCAAAAGCTGATGGAGTGTATTTGGGAAAATTCAGAAGGAAAGATGTTACATACTGTATCATATAAAAAGCAACAGATAACAGAAAAAAACATCTTAGGATCTTAAGTTAATATGAAAAAGTGTTTTTTTCTTGGGTCAAGTGGATTTTTAAATTATTATTTTTAAAAGCATCATATGCTGCTAATTTAAGAGATGATTTACCTATGTTAAACTTTACTAATATGCTTCTAGTGCAATAGGCTACTCTAAAATAAAAATAAACTTCTTCTCTGGAATATTTGAATAATTCAGAAAGCTCTTATACTCAGTACAATATCCTCTGTCACAAAATATTACAACACAAAGTATGCAATGTGCACATAAAACCAGATGCTAAACACAAATGTACACAGATGCTAATGAAATTTTATTTTCCATATGACACTTTAGAACTTATTTTTCCCCTTTAGAGCTACCAAAAGTACTCATTTCAAAAGGCAGGTCGAAAAATAAACTTTCAAAAAGCAACTTAATAAGACAATTTTAGTAGCTTTTTTAACGTACCGAAGATTATTATTAGCTATGTTTTAACAGTAAGTGAAATTGCACCATTCTTCTATACCTTGTTATAACAGTTAATTTATTCTTGTTCAGAGGACAAGACAATAATTTTAATAAACAATTGTGTTAGAGCAGCTAATTGATCTTTGCAACTGTAGCGGTACTAAAATGCACAATTTGTGTTTAAAGTATCCTAGTTTTAAAGTTATTTATTATTTTAAACAGTATAATGAACAACAAAATTCAAAATTGCTGCTCTTTGTGTATTATAAATTACTGTTGGCTACATTTCCTATCAGGAAATAATATAAAAAAAAAATAACAGTTTTGTGAAAGCTCCAAAATATCACTGCTGTTTTTAAGGTGCCTCTGATGCCTCTGTTATTTCTAAGTACACTTCTAACACACAGCTTCACAGCTAAAGATAAACAGATTTACACTAGCACACTGTTATTTTCATTTTGCTTTTTTTTTTTTTTCAATTAATGATTGTAACAGTAATCAGAGGAAATTACTACATATGCATTGTAGCATATAGTACTGGTAGAAGCATTCTACTAGTAAGTAAAAAATTTATTGCAGTGGTATCAGTACAGAGGTTTTCTATAATTTCATATTTTAATGTCTTTGCCTGACCCTTTCAGAGTTCAGAAAAGAGAAAATTAGTGCTAATGTTTTCAATTTAATTAGTATATTACATGCACTGTAACTATTAGTGGAAAATGTTATATTAATGAATGTAAAAGTTAGCTGTAAATTACCTCAGAGTTATTATCAATTTCCCAAGTTACTGCTCCTTAAGATAACCCTCTCCCTACGGTCCTTCCAGTAATTTTTCTTTGCCTGATAAACATGATGATTAAACAGCACACAGTGTAAACCTTTGATACTTTTTAAATTAAATCCATGCCCAGCCTAAGGGCTGTGTCTGATTTCAACTAAATGTGTCAGTTAATCAGATAAAAAATTATCAGCAACTCAAAGAAACAGCAGCCTTAGGCTTCATCAGTGCCAGAGAAAGCTGAACAAAATAAGACATACAGACAATATCACATTATGAGTAAAGGTTACTGCCAAGCATATCACTGCATAGCACTATTCACCACCTTAATAATGTCTATCTTAAATGAAATATTGCATACAACAGCCAAAATATTAATAAAGAAAAATGAAGTGTTAGACCTCTGCCTATGTCTATTCATGTGCATTGCAAGAAAATGTGAGCACTGCCATTCAGAAAAATGCAGAATATCCCTAAAAATTTCCTGTGTAGAAAAGATCTTTGTAAGAAAATGACGACAGCTGAAATGAAAACAGCTGAACAATGGTTAAACTACATTCAATTTTTCACGTGTGCTTCACAGCTTTGCCACAATAGTGTTCAACTTTTATGACCAAGATACAAAATATACTCTCTAAATGAAATTGTCTTTCCAATTAATATCCTTCTTAAAGCTTGTATGAATAAATGAAAATGGTTATCCATACTAAAATTTATGTTTAAGGTTATTTGTGCCTAAACAACTATTACCATACAGTTGCAAAACTTCAAATTAAAGCACAGCATATTTGCAGGTGGGTGACTGACAATATATAGCTTAGTAACAGGACTTTTAGGCTTCTACTATTATATGAGTGGAAAACTCTTAAATACAAACTTTGCCTTATAATTTGTGAAGCATTCTAAGACCACTCATTATAGTGATTCCAAAGTGAGTATGTGATTTTTTCTAAGCTTTGATATGTCTTTCTCATGCAGCTGCAAGTAATCAAAGACAGTATGAAAATATTCCTGAGACATAAGGATATAATAACTCTATGTCAAATTGAAAACCCATTATTTGGTAAGGCTCTGAAGACTAGCTATGAATCACATAGATCACCTTAGTGACTGCAGATCACTACAAATCATCTGGGACTTTCTTATCTTCCAAACAGGGACCTCAAAACACATATATCTCATGCCTTCATTCCTTATGAAGAAGTAGTTCGAAAACCAGGTGATAATTAACATAATGTGGTTTTACAAGAAATCCCTGTGTGAACACGCTCATTATGAAGTTCAGAAGTCTTCAGTGGCCTTATCTCAACTTGCTTTGGAAATAAATTGCTGAATAATGGTATCTATACAAGGCAATAATACTATGTAACTAATCTACTTTAAGAGCTAATTAGACATATTTTTACAAATGTCCTTCATAGGACATAGGAATCCTACCACCCACCTTTAAGCAAAACTGATTTCCTAACTGTAAGAGTTTTACAAATGCAATTACTGAAACACGGCACACCCCCCCACACACACACAGACATCATCTATTAATTCAGTGTAGGGGTGCCTTCAGTATGATTGCAATCTCACTATAAACACATTTCATTAGGATATGAGCCTCTTCCTACCTAGAAGTGCCAGATGTTCAGGGTGATGGTGCAGGCACGCATTCGTTTGCACATAATCACATACACACACAGCAAAGAGAGCAAAAGAGACAAAAATACCACTCCTAAAGTCTAATATCAAACAGAAGTGTATCAAAAAGACTAGAATTACATTCTAAACAAGAGAAGTGGAAAACCAGGAAAAATCTTCCACCATAGCCATATACCACATCATAAATGCAAGTTTTCCTCATATACTGATTCTCCATTTAGCTGCATTTACAAAGTTAACGATTACTCTTATTAATTAGAAATAATTCATTAATGAATATTTTATATATTAGCTATTTTCATAGAATTCAATAAAGCTGCTACATTACTTTAGATCACATACTATTTCACAAGATTTTTTTCTAAATTATTTAGTTTAGATTAATTGATTCATTTCTCCAATTTAAAAAGTGTCATACTAAACCCAGTAGGCATTTGGTAAAATTTAATATAGTTAGACATTTATCAAAAACATAGAATACTAAAATAAAAATCAACAGACATCCACTATTTTAAATGCTACCTAAAGAGTTTTCTACAGAACTGGTTTTTTTTTTTTCTTAAAACCTATTAACTGAGTAACTGTTAACTGAGGCCTACATTCTAGCCACAGGGCTACAAAGACTTTGACAATGAAGCACAAGTCTCCAGCTGAACAATTTTTTTTTTTTAATTGCATTAGGTGCAGAGAATTGGTTTCAAATAAATGTCTGCTTTACCTTTGGGACTTCCAACTCTTAAATATTCAAATAATTTCAGAGCAAACTTGCCTTCAGACACTTCTTTCAGGAAATCTTATTTACAAAAATCACCTCCACAAGGACTGATTATTTAATTTAATAGCCAAAATTAACCTGAACAGTCAGCTCCAGATTGAAGAAATGACATTACATCAAGACAACAAGATGCACAAAACAGTCAAGTAACTATGAAAACTTAGACCCATTCAAACAGTTAATTCACATCTACCTCAATGCTGAGTCATGTCTACCAGTAACATGAACATACTTTATAACTAATTTATCATGTGAAGATACAAAAGATTTGTAATCATTCCTGAACTGTCACAAAAAATATAACACTCAAGTACATGTAGAGTAATTAACTGATTAATGAATTCAGAAAATTTAATTGTTGACAGACAAATTAAAAATCCAGAGGCTTTCACAGGTTTTTTAGTTTAAAATTATATCTTCTCTCAAAGTGCCAAAGTATTTTTATAATACCGAACAAGTATTATAGCAAATATTATTATAGTAGCATCAATTATTGGAATGTGAAATTACCTGATAATGAATGTATGAGAAGAAAGGAATGGTTGAGGAAGTAAGATTTACTACATTTCATTTGGTATTACTCTAATGGGAATCTGTAGGCCACTGTGGTCAAACAAACATCAGTTGGAAAGAAAGGGGGACAATTTTCACCTGAAAATTTACTGCAAGAATCAATGTCACTTGTTCTGTTATATGTGCAGATTTGTTGGTAAATTCTGTCCCCCTAAAAATTTCTTCAGAATTTCATATAAATATTTTCAAACTACTAAATCGCTATGCTGCTATTACTTCTATGAGCAGATAATCTTGGCATGGACTCTGAGTACATAAAAACTCACACAAGATCTCTAACAAATACTGCAAATTTCAATTTTTCCCAATGGCAACATGTTTTAAACAAACTCTCTCAGAAATATTCTTATTATCTGCACTGCCAATAATCCTCTCTTCTGATCTTATAATCACTCCTTACGTAAAAGCAGAACACAGGACTTTCAAAAACTGGAGGAAAACAGTGTATTGAAAACACAAGTCCAAAAGAAAAGCCTCTTTCTTTTTGTACTTGGAACAGAAACCTCATGAACCCTCCTTTAATCTTGAACAACATTTTTGTTACTTCTCCAAAAGCCACCAGGGTTTGGCAATTATTTAAAACTGTTAGGAATCTCAACAATGCAATACCTGATATTTGTTTCATCAAATTAAGTTGGTATGGTAAGGTTCTTTATCTTTCTTTTGCCTAAATAACATTGATTCTAGAAATCATATGAAAAAGAAAACAGTGAATAAAACTGAATTTAATGAAGGCAAACTCATGAATTTAATTTTTTTCTGTATCCTAGACAAACTTAAAGTAATCCTGATAAAATATTCTTTAAAAACCAATCCCTCACTTTCTACATTAGTATACCTTTTCTTCTAATTTTTGGAAGTGATCCTCTTTAAATTTAAGTATGGACACAATAAATACTGTTTCAGAACTACAGTGTCTACACTGCACTTCCCATAATAAGAATTCATTGAGGATTTTAACTTCTTGAGGAAAACAAAGAGAATTCTGCACATACTTAGTGCTATTTTATGCTTCTTATCTATGACATCATTTACTTATATTGATGAAAAAATTGCAACTTTCAATAACATCTTTCCTACATTTCAGGAAGCACAAAATGCCACACTATGATTTTCAGGTTTGATTCTCTTATAAAGTGTATTTGTTTGGATATATTTCCATCACTTTTTTTTTTGTGTTTGAAAAAAAGACAAGGTCACCTAGCATTACTAAAATGATAGTAATGATTCCAAGTCTTAAGAGAAACTTTCCAAAACAATATCAGCAGGAAGAATCAAATGTTCTTCCCAATATTTTCTTGTCACAATAGGAACAAGTATTTTTCTATATTATTTCAGTACAATGTGTATGTGCTGAATGATCATATTTCATTCAGACACTTCATATTTTCAGTTGCAGCCACAGAGTCATATTTCTATAGATGCTGTCTATGTCTGCCTTTGCTCAGATATGGTAATTTGGCAGAAGAAAGGCTTAATAATACATTCTTAAGGATAAAATTCTCCCAGGTATAAAAAAAACATTTCTACATTAGATATTCAGAGATTATTAATTAGAAACAATTAATAAAGGTAAGAAACTAAAAATGTACCCTGAACAAATAATGCAGT
The DNA here is from genome assembly GCF_048771995.1 of Taeniopygia guttata. Lineage (NCBI taxonomy): Eukaryota > Metazoa > Chordata > Aves > Passeriformes > Estrildidae > Taeniopygia > Taeniopygia guttata. Next base: position 35,616,748 of record NC_133030.1, on the reverse strand, counting down.
ATTACCTCTTAGTAAAAGCACGTTAGATGAACTGCAAGATTGTTACACTCAGTACAGTTAGGTCCACATTGCCTCTGAATCCCCATTTTATACCTTATGCTCAGAGTATACTGCCAAAAACTAGTCTTTACAGAGTAGAAGGTGACTGGATTTCAGGTCCCTGAGGAAAAACCAAAGTTATCACACATTTCTCTAGTAACAGTCCTTGAAGTCTCAAAAGCTCTCAGTCTAGTCCAAACTTTGAAATGCCCTCTTAATTGTACTGCATTAAGAGTTTTCATTTTATTTTAATGAACAAAGACCAAAATTGCCATCTCTCACAGATGGCAATATCTGTCAGAGTAGTAAGTAAGCATCAATACCAGGAACAATTTTATAGGTCTTTGGACAAAATGTAGCTTTCTGAATGTAAGAAAAAAATATGTGTCTTCAGCAGTGATTGAACTTATGCATGTCCATTAATGGAGGTGTGTAATTCTTTAGTAACAGCACATGCCTGCCATGTCATAAGACAAACTAAGAAATATAAGTTTTTTGGAGTAGTCTAAGTGGTTAATGATGCAAACATATTATTAATCTATAAAAAGCTTCATCAAATGGCTCCTCTCTAAACCTTTATTCAATTCTTGTTCAATTCTTGTTCCATAGGTTCCTGTTCTCTTCTCCTACAATAGCTCATGTGATCCATAAAATAAGGCACTCATTTTAATTACAAGACATGGGGCTCTTTCCCACTGACAGATCCTCATTTTCTTTCCAGAATATTGTCTTTTAATTTCTAAATTAATTTAAACTTGTGTATCATTGTAACTAACAAGTATTCTGGGAATACAGCTGCCTGAATGTTCTAGATCAAAGTAATCTGTTGATAACAACAAATTTTTCTCATAAAAGAGAAGTAGACCAAAGAGTCTGAAAATTCCTAAACAGCAAAGAATTACCAATTTCAGCCTACCTACAAGATAGAGCTTGGCCAGATGAAGAATGCAATCATCTTACTAGGAGAGTGCAAAAGTAATTCAAGAAGTTCAAATGTTCTGGATCACTGTGCAATTCAGTCTAGATTGGTCTTCCTGTTGGAGCCTTGGAACAGGGAAGGAACAAGGCAAGGAGGCCAGGATGCAAGATGCGAGTGTGCAACATACATCTTGCCTGTCAGATCACACTCTTGTGGACAAGCAAGAGCAGCTCTGAAAAAGTGTATAACCTCATTATGATTTATAGGGAAGAAAAAATAGCCAACCTGATTTAAAAAGAATATTTAGGAGAACCAAAATTATCAGTGCTGGAATTCAATTAATACTAAAAGATTAGTACTAAAGCCCATGTTTTTGCTTTAAATGTATAAAAAATTAATTTAATTCATGGAAGACAGATATTAAACTATATTGTAGTTTTCTGTCATTGGAGACAAATATCACAGGGCAGAGTATGAGAATAAAGAAAAATATTTCTAGCCCTTCTGTGATACAGGTGTATCTGTTGCATTCCACACAATTTAGGATGAAAAATTAATGGCAAGTGTTAGAAATATGTAAAATAAACAGACCATTTGTTAAGAAAAAATTCTGATGTGAAATTCACAATTACCACCCATTTCTGCCTATCATTAAAAACTAGTTATTAATGCCACTACACTAAGGCACCTGTTTCTAAGAACATTCTTTTGAAAGATACACTTGTATAGAGCAGTGTTTATAAAGTCAAATGTAAAGCATTTTTAAAATTCCAATTTTTCCTTTTAAACTACAAAGGTGTCGCAGATGTTTATGACCTCTAAATTTTGTACTTCGAATTTCACTAATACTTCATTATTAACAAAGAACATGCTGATGGCCTTGGGTTGTTCTCAATTTCCTTGATTTTGAGGTATTTTTATAGCAGCAGGATATATGAGAAAGTCCTTAATATTTTTAGTACCAGAACAAAACATTTTGAATCAAGAAAAATCACAACATCATGAATGCTAATGTCACCCTGTGAAAAATAATATCATATGACTAGAACAGGCCATCCCTTTAGGGAAAAATATAATGTTCAAGTAGATCACTCTTTTAGTAGTGTAATGGAAAGGCATTCCACCTAGTCCCAGAAGAAAAATCAAAATATGCATTTAAATGGAAATACCATGCAATGGATAGGACAAAATAAACCCCTCAGAACTGTAAAGAGCTACATATATATATATATATATATATGTAAACACAGGAAGCTAAATAGATGAAATTTTACTTACACATATTTATTTAATTCTATACATATATATTTATGCATATAATTTTAAATTTAAAAAGCTAAGTTTCTAGCTCTAGGCTTATCTCGCAGATATCAAGATGCAGTCACATCACATATTCTCGTTTTGGTCACAATTTCAAATAATATATACAACTCAGCTCTATGCACGAAGTTGTGAGTATTCTTTTATAATTTTCTGCACATTTTGTGCCAGACTATATTCTAAACAGCTTTTACAAAGTGATAATGTTTCACTGACAGTGTTTTGTGTACTTCACATAAAATTAAATCTCAGACAAACCTTGAGAAAAAGAAAGCAGAAAGCTAAGCAATACAGCATGTTGCTCTTTTTGACCCACAAACGATTATCAGTTATTTTAGAAGTTATGACAGTTTTCTCAAGTCCTTAAGGAGTCTGACACCATTGGTATAGCTTTTAACACTGCATTTATGTTTATATCACAATACAATAAAACAGCAGGAATAGTGTTCAAATGACTTGGGTATTGGATGGTTTATTGAAAATAACAGTATTACCATAACATTAAAAAAATTATTTGAATGTGCTAAGTAATCACTGCTATCCATGCTGCATCTGAATTATGGGATAAATTTTGGAAGGCATCTCCAATTGCAAAGACTACTAGATCTGTCTGTCTGATGGAGAACTCTATGCATGAAAAATAAATCCTAATCAAACTAAATAACCAGTAGTAAGTCAATCTTGAAAAATTGTTGTGAAATCAGTGCTATGCAAATTATTTGTTTTTACAATACAGAAGATTTCATCATTACAGCTAGTATTTGCTGTTCTTTATCAGGTACAAACAAAAAGCAGAATGTAAACAACACAACCACTCTTCTCTCCATTCTTTCCCTGCAGATTGCTACATAAACCACAATACCAATGGCACAGTACTTAATTTATCTAACTGTATTAGTAATGATTTTATCATGATTTTTTCAAAATATTTAGAGCTAACATTTTCTTACACTTGGCCTTCATTTACTCTTTGGTTAATCAAGCTCAATTCAACATCACTTGGATTTTTATAAGAAAGGAAAAGAGAGTTAATTTTTATTAAATGTCTTGATATTTTGTAGTATTTAATGCTAGAAATACAAGGCTAAATTATGTTAACCCTCTTAGACAAATGTGAAACCAGCTACATTCAAACTTGGTCAAACTTATTCACCATTTCCTAACCAAGAACTTCCATTATTTTCAATGGCAAAGAACAGCTCAGCAACACTGGTAACCAGTGATAAGGGTTTGGAGATTCACTATTACTACCACCTCAGCCCCTCCTATCAAAGGAACCTCACTTAATGAAATGCCTTGTAGAGGTTTCAAAAAGAGAAATTTGATCTGATTTTGTATGCAGTATCACGGGCGATCACACTAGAAGTACAAGCATGGCAGGTAAAACAGTAACAATAAAAATCCATTTTTCACTGAAAGAGGATTCTTAGCCATAGACACTTCTAACCCTTCTGCCTAAGAGACTTTGCAAGTGCCCTATTAGAAAGATTAAATGGGTGCTTAGGAAAATTCATCGAAGACAGCACATACTGCAATTATACCCAATGCATGAAGAAACAAACCACAAAAGACAATTTGTAAAATTAGACATAGTTAGATTTATAGATAATTATATATAGTGACATATAATCACTATATGCATTTTGGAAAAAAAAATAGAACCAGATATTAATCCACTGTAAAAGACTGCAGCAAAGTAAAGCAAATTAAAAGTGAAGGGCCTACTGTTTTAAAATTATGTTCACTTTTAAGCTTACCCAGAATATCTATTTCAAAGCAAATGTTCAAACTCCTAATGACCTGCCTTCATGAAGTGTACATGTCTGGAACAATGACAGCTAAGAAATACTTTGCAACTTCTGCTGAGACTTGAAATACAGTCTGAATTCTACTTGAAGAGAAATCTATATAAATTTCAACATAGGCAACCACTAACTGATATGACTGCTGTTTACCACTAACTGATATGACTGCTGTTTCCTTTTCCTTTGTTGTTTTTTTTTTCCTTTAATCTCTGATGCAGTCTTCTCTCCTTTTGCATAGAAATGGAAGAAAAAAGTACTTGAGTACTTCAAGTAAACCAAGTTTCAACAATGTAGAGGCAGGGATATTCCTGCCTTTTTTCATAGTTTGCCCTGCATTTTCAATAGCTTTCAACAGTATGTAATTTTATTTCTAATAAATATAATTTACAATACAGTATAAAATTGACTTTAAAATTTCTTGCAATTATGGAAAAGGCATTTACTCAACAAAAGCACTCTGTCAAACTCTGACATTGTTTACTGCTTTTTGAATGGCAATTTTTAGATATTTCTGGTCAGAAAAGGGACCATTCTGCAATCTAATCAACTGGAATGATACAGGACACAAAACATCACTTGGTAATTTCCACATTTGAGTCCAATACCTGAAAATCAGTCTGTAAAGCAGTTTCAAACACTAGATACCATTCTCCTCCGTATCATACTTAATGGCATTATCTGTCTATTAAAATGCAGTATTTTAAGGCATCAAATTTTCGCCATAAAGACTTCCTATTCTGAGCAGTTTACTAAAGATAAAATCAGAAATAGACTTGTTTTTCCTACAAATTTAGGCATATTTGCAGAAACTACAGATTACCAGGGAGAAAAAATCATGTCTCCAAGCGTCTAAAATTTAGTGAGGTTCTTTTTAAGAGGGTACCTCAACACAGGTGTTATTCATGCACTTGGAAAGGACTTACCTTGGTCTCCTGTTTTCATTATGTGGTTATACTTAAAAAAGCCAACTCCCCTACAAACTGACATGGAAATTAAAGATCCCCTGTAATACCGGCTAAAAGAGCACCTAAGCTTTAAATACAGCGGTAAGCATGGCTCTCTGAGAGCCACTGGCACCGCTCCTTGTGTGCAAACAGGAAACAGAGAATTTTGTCTCTTCTATCAGTCTTGATGCACACAGGAAGGAATCTCCTTTTACTTTTGATTACTAGTAGACACATTCTCAGCTCAGTGCACAGTCTATATCTAATCCCCCATCTCTCCATTATAATAAGTATTGCATACTCTACTATAATCGACTATGGAATCAGAGATGTGCTCAGGTTATACAATAATAATACAAACTCTCATAAGTAAGAAATTTGAAAAAGACTTGTAATGTAAACACTTAACAAATATAAGTAGAATTCTAAAATGTGCAATTCATCACTGCACCTTCGCCTTCCACTTCCAGCAGGCTACCTCAGCTATCAACACTACCTTAAAATATTGCTGTAAAATACAGGATGCAAAGATGAGAAAATACAGTAACTTCACTTATAAGCAATCTTGGTTTGTTTCATATTAGGGGCAAGAACACAAATAAAGCTAATAGGCAGAAGAAAGTGATATTATAATTTTATGATTCTGTGATTATCATTATTACTTGGTGATAGTAACACAGTAGCACTTCAAGGCTAAAATGCACCTGAGATTTTCCAGCAAAACAGTTTTTCATTAGAAATGTCAGTGCATTAAAGCCTATGTGTTTTATAAGAAGCAGTTGGTTTTGGCCAGTTCCCAGTTAAGACAGGAGATTTCTTGCCAGGTTACTGTCAGTTTACTTAACAGACTCCACCAGGGTCTGCATTTGTATGGTCCAGAGCCTGTAATACAGTTCCCCAGGCAAAATGTTGTGAACTTAGGAACAGACTTTCCCTATCCATTTGGTCCCAAGCTGACAACATGATTCTGCCATGCCCAGCCTGAGGACAGGATTCAGCAAGAGTAGCACAAAACACCCAAAGCCATTTTCTCACAAGAATAATCTGTTCAAGTTCAGGAAGACAGAAAAAAATCTCAATTTTTTGCTTTCATTTGTCTCACAGGAAATTTCAGAATCTAATTTTTCTCCATTCTCACCAAAAATCTTTGGAAATCTTTTTCCTACATAGTGGAGATTCTGCACTTCAATCAGTTAACTGCAAAACAGTTTCACAACAAAGCATTAATATGACACTTTCTACAAAAATGCTTGGCCAAAACCTGAAAATCTCATTAAGGTTTTACATTTTAAAATGACATTTGAGATGATCTATTCTCACACAAGTATTCTAGGCAAATCTAATCCGACTTTTCCATTTTTAACAGGCTTGATGCTTTTGAAACAAAATACAATACCACTTATACCAGACACAAGACAAGTATTAACCTGGTACTAAGACATCACATTCAAGTAAAGTCTAACTTACCCTAAACCCAGGTGAAGCTGTAAGTGGAAAGCCTTCAGGAAATGCCAATATATGGAAGCAACACTACCCCGATCTGGCTTGACAAGACCACACTTTAGGGGATATTACTACAAGGTAGAGAGAATTTGTGTAGCAGAAAGAAAGGGCAACTTGAGGATCTTCCTTGAGGAAGAAATGTAAAAGGATTTTTAGAAGGAGATTGGAAGTTACAAAAAGGAAAGGCAGATGATAATGTGTCAAAGACATGGCAGAGGAGGAAACCAAAAATATCAACACAGAAATAGCAAAATCAAAAGAGAAATACGTAGCAAAGTAAAACTTCACCGGATTTTTTTCTGTCAAGGAGCAACAATTAAAAAATAAGAGAAGAAAAAAACACCTTCTACCAAATCCTAATTAAAAAATATTATGGAAGTCCTTAAATGCTTAATGTTATCCTAAAATCTGCTCCATCTTGCTTTATTTTATTAGCTTGCATAAATCAGAAATGTAATTTCAATCTTTTGAAGTTCTGACATCTCAGATTGTCAAAGGAGCTGTAGCATCAACTTGCTCTTAGAGTGGCAGTCCCCTTAAAATCTGAAAGTAAATGTGTGTCTAAATATGGGAGAGAGGAGTATTTATTTCTTCCAATTGGGTGAAAGTAAGGCTTTCTTTTCTCCAGGAAGACGTGTCCATAGTCACCATAAGAGTACTAGAAAGGGAACCTGAACACAAAGGCATGGTGAAGAAGGGAGACAGGCTGGCAGATTTACAATGTTTTAGAGAATAAGAAAAAAATACAGCTTGTTTAGGTGATAACAGAAGATTAAATGTGGGCAAATATTTAACAATGGAGTGAGAATGTAAGGAGAGGCATTTCAAAGTAGGAATAGAGAAAAATATGCAGAAAAATAATATCAGGAAAAGGTGTAGACCAGAAAACACTGAGAAGAAATATCAGGAACCCTGCCAAAAGAGAAAACTGTCAACTTAATTGATCTTGAACCTATTCCAAAGGCAGAGAAGAATGGATGTTGTAAAGCCATTATTGAGCAAGAAGGAAGAAGAGATGTATGCTAATTTTTACCCCTCCTCTTCCAAATTCCGATAGCCTCCAAAGTGTGTATGACTTTTTAAAATTCCAACATTTATCAGAGCTCATAGTTCTTCTATTCCCATCCTAGTCACAAGTAAATATTGAAAAAATAAAGAGAATGCAAAAAAATTTGAAGTTATACTTAACCATTGTTCCTCTGGTCAGCTCTTTTTTCCTTTTTTTAATAGTGACATTTAAAAAATACAAAACATTAGTTCAATACTACAGTACAATCCCAACAATATTTTGAGGGGTATTATTACTGTATGTGTTGTTTTAATAGGAAATGGACATCAAGAAAGATAGAATCACTTATATAGCGCATCAAGGCTCCCTTTGGTACCTTCTCTGCTTAAAGCTATCTGCATTTTCTTTACAATTCAGATTCCACATGTGTAAAAGTGTGTACCAGAATAAGCTAAATATTAAGTTTTTGAGCATTATCAATACGTAACTGCATCACAGATAAGACAATGTCTGTCTTCCTTTATCATCCCTTCTCTTCCTTCCTCAACTGTAGGCTGATTGTTATGGTATTCTCCAAGATTAAGAAAAACCTGATTATTTAAATGAAGATGACAATGTTGCTTGAATCAGAATTTCCCAAACTGTATGTAGCCTAAACTAAAAAAAGCATCTGCAGAATGCTTTATTGTTGAAAGTTACACGCATGAATTTTATCTTGTGGGTTCTCAATCATATGCACCTTCTCTAATTGAGATGCTACAATTATTTGTCTTTTTCTTAATACAGAAATAGAAGTTTCAGAGGAACGAGATGTTTAAAATTGCAAATAGTACTTATCATGACCTGTCCCCTTGGTATAAGTGAGTATGGACTAGAGTGAAAAGACCAGAGGAAAAGGAAAACAGCTATTTAATGAGCAGAAGTATTTTCTTAATCAAAGAATCTACCAGCCAAGTCACAGTCTTTGAGTCTAGACCCACACAAACTGAGTAATAGAAAAAGACAGTTTAAAGAGAAAAAAAAAAACAAAAACCAAAAACAAACCAAAAAAAAAACCACAACAAAACAGCCAGATAGGGACAAGGACATTAGAAATGGTAGAAGTTCAGAGGCATTCACATTCATGAAGGTTGCAGACCATTTCCAGTTCTCAGAGCAGACATTTGCACAATGGGCAAACTGAGCTAACTTAGCCATTTCAGAGTAAGTGTGGTCTTCCCACAAATACTTTTGTCTATTTTACCAGAAGCAAAATATTATATTAGTCTTTCAACCTGAACTGTTATTTTATTGAAAAATGTCATTTTTTCAAATGAGAATTGTTCATGGTCTCAATGTTTTAAACCAATGCCTTCTGTTTACACTGCATACTATCACATTATTCCACTGTAATTATTTACTTGGGAGGAAGAGGTCAAATATCCTAACCTCATTTCAACTAAGTACCACAATAACGTGAGACTTGCAAGTATGGCCTCAGTCAAGAGCTTGTAACAAGACAAAATTAACATACTAAGTTGAATGCACTTCACCTGTTTTGAACATCCGTACAAACAACAGTGCAACATCCTGTCAAACAGACCAAGCATTGAAACATAACCACAGTGACCAAAGAGATGGATGAGTCCTACAATTCACTGGAATAAGAAGTAAGGCATTAGAGATGACCCTTGCCTCATACAGATACAATCACTCAACTAAGGAAGTGAAAACTTGTATTCTAATTCAATGTGGACAGAACATTTCCTGTACAAAGAAGAAACAAAAAGCTTGAGGAGAAAACTAAATCTGGATGGATTCTGTGAGCTTTCAGTTTGAGTGGAAAACTGTAAATGACAATAATTTCCACCCAAAAGGAATCAAGAAAACTTAAAACCTAATTATCAGCTATGCAAGAACGTGTCACTTCTTCAACAGAAATTTTTAGGTATCCTTTTAAAAAAATGCAATAAAAGGCATAATATATGTATAAAATCAGAAAATATGACTGCTACATTATCAAAAAACTGCAATTTAGCTGAAAGAGAGAACAGAGAGCAGGATGAGAAGAAACTTTCCTATGCAATCTTTATCACTTAAAAACAATTTATTCATTTCTTCAGTTAAGGTGTTTTGCAAACAGATTGTAATTGTGTTATTCTCTTAGCACATCATGTAGCTCACAGAATGTTAAGTGGAGCAGAGAAAAAATGTTGAGAGACTTTAGAAGTAAAGGAAAGGAAACTTCTCAGGAAAAGGATTTGAACAGTGTTTGCCACATATCAGCATGCTTGTTTATTGACTGAAAACGAGCCTGGAAGCAAGAAAGCTCTTGCTTTTGAATTTCCTATATATATAAGTATTTCATTACTATTTTTAACATGATATATTGCTTTGATGAAATACAGAAGTCTAATTATCTGCAACTTAAACAATAAATTTAATATTATATATACTCAATCAGATTTGTGGAGCAACTAGGTTTTACTAGACGGTCAAGAGTAACCATATAATATGAAATTGGATGCTTTAGCAAAACAGCATGGGTCATGAAGCTCTCAGAACAATTAAAATAGACATGGGGAGAAGTAGAATTTTTTTTTCCCAACTGATGATTTCAAATAAGCCCTCTCCTCTCTTTGTGCAGTTACAAAAACTGTAACACTAAAACTCAAAGAAATATTTTCAAGCATTTCTTATATAAATGTTTTATCATTTTTTCCTAGGGGATGAAACTGTATATTTTCAAGCTCACAAGAAAAGCATTCAGGAAAATACACAAAGTATTGACAGTTAGAAAGTTTTATACTATAAAACTTAATTTCCTAAGTCCTCTTGCTCCACAAAAGTAAGTTAACGCAATAGCATCTTTCCATTTTGAGAAAAAGGGTACTTGATGTCAAGTTATTTAAACCATCTCAGAACTAATAGCACAGATTTAGTATTAAAAAGTAGCTCTAAGTCTCAGGGTAAATCTTCCTTTCGAAGCATTTATTGATCCTTCCTTCACCGCCCTGTTCACCATTTCTGTAAAGCAATACGTTTGAGAATGGTGATGTAAGCAATGAATAAGTCACAATGACAAGTGGGTAATAAATAATGACTGAGAGAGTTTCAGAGAACACAGAACCAGTCTCCAAAGGATAAGGGTAATCCTGAAGGTGGCCAAAAGGGTTATTGCAGCACAAAACCACCAAAATTACTGGAAATCTGCAGCAATCTAAAGAGAGTTAGAGCATGTGAAAGAAAAAAAAAAAATACTGAGAAAACTGTAGCACAATGAAACGTGACTATATGAACAAGAAAGTTGAATAAATTAACCTCAGTAATTATAAACCAACAGTATCTAGCTCTGTAAAATCACAAACCTTAGAATTTAAACTAAAGATCTACAAAACATTATATATCTATATAGATTAATCCTGATACATTGGCCAGGGAACACAGTTGAAAAAAGTTTAAAAAAGCCAAGACAACAAAGCCAGTTAGTTTAATGTACCTCATGGATGATATATTCTGTAATAAACTGTGCCTTCATGAAATACAATGGTATTACTGTTCTAGATACCAAAAGTACACTACAAAGAAAAAAAAAGAAGGGGGGCTGTGGAAAATACAGAAGAAAGCAAAGCAAAATGCCTAAGGAATGTAGAACGAACAGGTCCGTAAGATGATATTTCAAAGGAAAAGTCTTAATTTGTTTTCAGTTCCTAACTCTTCAGTATCTACTGACACTTTGCTGTAATTTTATCTATATTTCAGGAGGATATTATCTATATTTCTGGTGGTTATAAAAACAGGCCATCAAGTAACCAAGTAAAGCCTAAATACTAATGTTTTCCTTTAAAAATATTATTATGTCATCAAAGTTTCTCTCATGTGATCAGGTTCAAAAGAAAGAATGTCTTAAAAGTAAAATAAAAAAAAAATTCTTAAAAAGAATACCCAAAAAAAAAAAAAAAAAAGGAAGTCTTAAAACTTAAATATAATCATAAGGGCATAATAATATGCCCTAGGGTCATTAAAAAAGTCTCATAAATGTCTCCAGCAAGAAAAGTCAATATTTCTTTTGCTATGTCAAATAATGTTCCAATTTAGACTGCAGTGTTTGTTTTTCCTCATGTAACTAGTGTTATTGTGTAGACAACTGTTAACCAAGCAAATATATATATATAATGTATAAAATATACACCCAACATTCAGTCTTCACATTTTTTGGCATTTCAAAATTAAAGAAATACCAAAAAATTAAAATTAAGATAATCAGAAATACTCTCAACTACTCTGCATCACCTTAGATTTTATAAAAGAACATTTGAAATTTATTTAATGATCTTAAGCAAGTTATTTGAAAACAACTATTTTCAAATCTAGTTTTTCCTTAAACATATACTCTATTAAAGACTTAAGACACAGATCCCATAATCCAACTGAATGAAAAGAAGCATGGCACTTTAGCAAGAGGTAATGATTATAGAATGGGGTAAACTCATCAACATTTTAAGTAAAAAAATAAAAGTATCTGGACTAAACATGACGTTTCCTATAAGCATCTGCACTGGCTGCTTTGTCACTTCTTTGCCCAGTTTTACTAAATTATGTTAGCTCTCAGTACACAGAAAAGCTGTAATGCATTACCTCCAGTATTGTAATCGATATTTATCACTATTTTAATTATGCTGAATCTTAATTGGCAAGTTTCATTGCAATAAAACATACCTTAACAATTTTTCCAAACTGACAACATCTTATCTATCTCAAAGGTTACAATTTAAAACTAAAACCTTCTATCACTGCTAACCAGATCATACTTATAAAAATTTGTCCGTATTTGTTTTCTTAATTAAAATAGTATTTTAATGAAGAATTTATTTTCTATGCAAAATTCGCACTGACATACGTATTGTAAGATGCATTTATTTTAAAAGAGTGAACTGTGATGAAGTTCCATTAAAAATATAAAAATAATCTCAAAGCACCTATTTAAAGTAGAAATTTATATTGCCGTTTTTCACTAATACTCATTTCTACCCTTCCTTCATGAAGTAAACTTCAAAATCACTTTAGAATTATAAAAATCTATGGTTTGGCTATACTGTTTTTAAAAAAAACTCACTTGTTTTACCATAAGAATCCTCCTCTGAATAAAGAAGCTTATTAACAAAAATGACCTCTACTCTGCCCTAATATTTAAGACTAACAATAATTATGCAACTGGTGCAAGAATTAACTTTGATTCAAAGTTTCTGTTAAATTTAGAGGGAAAGAAAGTAATTTTAATAGAATTATCTTTATTGTAAAACTACTTGACCACATTACTTTTCTGCCAGTAGAATAATAGTCGCTTTACTCAGATAACATGGGTAACCTTTCTACTTCTGAAATTTCATTATATTGCTGGATATAATATAGTAAATATGGGCTATTTTCTAGATTAATCACCTCAGTAACATTTCAGTATAAAAAAATCTTGGTGGAAAAAAGCAGACATGACTACAGGCTAGTGATTACCCATAAAATAGAAAAAAAAATCAAAGCTTCTACAGACTACACTTCTGAATGATCTCACCTTCAAATTTAACATTAAATTAGTCCTCCTCATCATTTATTACCATATCTCAAATATTGCAAGTGGTCTGCGATGTATTATTTACTCCACCAAAATTCTCACCACTTGCTACACAGAAAAAAGGGTCTTCAAAAGTAGAAAGCTCATGCATTTATCCATCTACTGTTCCAAACGAACTAAGGCATGTGGTCAGTCATGTGCTTTACACAAATCATTAGAGATACAGGAATGTTTTGGATAGCCATCTATGGTTACATCATTAACTATAATTTACTGCAATGACTTATGAAATTCATTTCATGGAAGTCCATTAAGAGTGTGTTCTACATGTACATTAACACTCCCCATCATAAAGTAAGCCATTTAACTTTTCACAGAGTGACTTTTATTATGCTGTTACAGAAGCAACTAATTGTAGTTAAAGCATTTATTTTTTAAAAGGTCATTCTTTTTTATTACAGTTTATAGTATTTAAATGGCAGCTCATGGGTGTGAATGTGCACGTATGCGAACACAGGGATCATGTGTGTTCAATACTGAACATGTCCAACAAGTTCTGCAGAAAACACGGACTAAAAAGTTATTTGCATATTAAGCTACAATGAGTTAAAAGAGAAATCTAAATTGTAAATGAGTTTTGGAGACAAATCAATGCTAATGAACAACAATTACTTCAGTCACTGTGTGAATTAAAACAACATCATTAATAAAGCTTAGGTGCTCTGCTGGCAAGCATGTCTTTAATCCCTGGCAGATCATGTAAGATCTAAATTAGAAGAAATAGCAAGCACAAAGGAAGTACATTTAAAATTATTTTGTTTTGAAGCTCTCCTTCAAACAAAAGCTTCAGAAAAGCCTACAAAACTCAGAAAATCTCATCCAGACATTTTAACGACTGCCTTGAATGAATGCCTCATAAAATATCAGATTTGCACTAGATAATGACAGAAGATCTTATAAACCTAGAAGATGAGTCAGAACAGCCTCTTTTGTTCCTTTGCTTGCATGTGAAACAGTCAGTGAAAAATCAGAATCTTTCCTTAAGAAAAAAGGGGCTTTTCTTTGAGCTAAAAATACGTCTAAACATCCTGTTCTTTACCTAAAAGCTCAAAACCAGCTGCAGGTAGTAACCATGTAGGGAGAAACTACAGAGGGCACTGTTGCATCAGTTTTTAAGAGTTACGATGGTGATAGGGCCCAAGTATAGAAGATTGTCAGGAAAATAAATAACTGGCTAAAGAAAGAATCCGGAGTTAAGAGAGCATGCAAATGCACTAAACCTAAAACAATAATAAGGCAAAAACATTGAAGCTGAATTTCTGAAGGAAAATGGACTGAAAGAAAAGTTCATGTAACAGACTGTCACACAGATAGGAATACTGCAGTGCACACATTTGGCATTTTCCTTTGTAGTGCTTTCTGTGGAAAAGGTAACTAATCATAGTGCTGCCTTATCCTCTGCAAACAGCAACCTATTACTGGAATACCACTCATAATCAATATGAAAATGAGTGATGAATTTTATGTAAGTCTTCCACAGGCAGAATTTATCAACAGAAAGAATATCTTCACATTATACAGTCCTTTCATAGTGTAAAAGGCCAGTTCTGTTTTATTCCTTTTTATGACACTTACAAATCAGTAATTTATATTTTGAAAGCAGTAACATTGGTGCAATATTAAATTAAATTAAATTAAATCCCACCCTTTCCAGAAGAAGTATGTTTAAATATACCAATCAAAACCAGCAAGAATCCAGCTGAAAATAATGTAACCCTGAAATCACTGTAGGCTTGACATTCATATGAAAGGAGAAAGTATGTTAAATAAGTCAGCATAAATACCCTAGTAAATCTATGCAGAATTATTTTTATACAACAAATGGGCTTCAGAGATACAAACATTTATGAAAACAAATTTGATAAATGTTTTACCGTTAGTTTACATGAAAGTCTGCCTGTGTTTGATCTCATTTTATTACAAATAACCCCAATGACGTTTTTTAATGCAATAAATTTTGAAATGTATTTCAGCACTGCCTAATAAGAATTGCAAATAATACAAAATAGTCAGCTACAGAACAGTACAGAACAATTAATGTTGTTTGCATTTTTCATTTTTATATTTTAAAAGCATTATTAAGATGTGAATTATGAAACAGAAGTACTGAAATAATATATGGATAGTATCAATCATTTAATGAGACTTCAGAAAACAAAGGTGCTACTTTTTTTCCACATTGTAGTGGCAAAACCCACAAGCAGCAGGTTCTGCAGTGCTACAGCAAAAAAACACAGGACTTTTATGAACACTGACTCAAACTCACATTTAAAGAGTACTACATGGAAGGTAATTTGAAATTAAGTTAGGCAATGATTTTGTAATAAACCAAACAATAAATGTTAACAGAAAATATGCTCAAGGAAATGAAACATATCAGAAAATTGTCTAAAGCTATGTGAATGAACGAACAAAACAAACAAAATCAAAACCACAGACGGTGCCTGTGGATACTCACTCATATCCACATCCATAAGAACTGTGATGGTAACTGTGAAAGAATTGTGACTCTAAGCATGCAAAGACAGATGTACTACATGAAAGGAAACTGCCACAGAAAATGAAAACCTGATTTTTTTTTTCAAAATTGCAAAACCAGAAAACATAAATATATTGACTAAGACAGACCTCAGTTCCCTCACAGATACTGAGACCTAGAACTTCTAAGTGATTTCAGTAATTTTTTCAAGCAATTAATTAACAGAAGATAAATCAAAAACTAATGTTCATGTCAGAAATGGGTTTGATCCAGGTTTTGCCACTTCTGCCTTCGAAGCAGGCCCTGTATATGCAATGCTTAGTGGAAAAGTTTGCTAAATTTCAAATTCATATATGTTGTCTTTAGCCTAATTCTGTTCCTAAACCAGAATTATTTTTAAATTGCTTAACATTCTACCAGTCTAGGAATCTCTTTCCATCAGCGTTGTTTCTGGCAAAGTTTTGCTAAAATAAAGTTTCCTCTTATTTTATTGTTTCCAGCTATTGATCAAAATTTCACTAGTATTACTTTTATATACCTTTTTTAAGTGCATATGATTGCAGGCAGACAGGCAGTTTGCACATGTAAAAAAACTAACAGTTTGTTAGATACAGAGTATTGATAAAAGAAATGCATAAATGTCTATTAACCTACTACATACACTCTATGACACTAGGTGAAGTTCTCAAGGCATAAAACATGTTCCTTCTATGTAAAACTTAACTGCATTTGAAGGCAGAAATTGGCAGTGCATTCCTAGAGACATGCAATTGGATACAAATGGGGCTGCTTCGGAGACTGTTGTGTCTATGCACATCACTTAAATACAATTCAATCTGTGAAAAAAGTTTTGATAATGTTTACAAAATTGACTTAAACATCTTAATGCATTTTCCCATTTAACTACAATAATGAATGCCAAAATGTTACTAGATAACTCTCTAAATATTCAAGATATTTAACAAGATATTTAAGGTTCCTTTCTCCCTATGCAATAGAACACATTAAAACCAATTTTACTATCGTAATTTATTCAAAGCTTGATTATGAGCAATAGCTGCAAGAAGAAATACAGCATTGTTGATTCATATACAAGCATTTCACTTAACTGCATTGGATAATAGATGTGCTCCTAAAGGAGTATAAAAGCAAAGTGATTAGAAGTCATTACTGTTAATTAGCATTCACTTTACATTTATAGGGATGAACCTTTTCTCTGTTGAACAAATGGAAAGCTTTTATCTGAACGTCTATCAAACCTGGTCAAGGTAGGTACAGAAACAAATGTCAGTGACCAGTAAGTTGAATTCAAAACAACAATAACAAAGAAGGCAAAACAAAATCTAAGGACGTATCATCATCCAATTAGTGAGATTCAGTTTTTAAACAGGAAAAGGTCTGAAGGGAATGAGCAAAACTGGAAACTCATACTTCACATTCTGCAATCTTACTGATAAAAGGAGGAAATGTGTGTTTATCAAACTTGCTGCGAGTGCACGGTTCATTTGGCGTCCTGTAAACAATGCCTGGCTGCCCATTCCCAAATGCATGTGAGAATCTTGCAACCCAGAACATCATATTCAGCAGGCAAGGTCACACTAGAGATGCCCTGGAAATGGGAAATTAGGAAAACCTGGCAATCAGAGGTTTCAAGCTGACCAGAACAAGCCCTCAGGGTTGCTTACCATCTTTCACCACCAGCCTGACTGTCTCTGCTTATTCAATATTAACACAACAAGACAGGGAGTGAGTGGAAACAACTCCACGCACCTAACAGGGAGAAATACAGTGACTTTTTTATTTACATAAAGCTCAACACGTCTCACAGTAAGAAACTACTTAAAAGATATTGCCAAAGATCCCCTTCTAAAAAAAAAGAAAAAAGAAAAATTAAAATCCTGGCCCTGCCTGAACTGGTCAGATGAGACACACAGAATTTCAGGCATCCTGTTGATTAAAAAAAATTTCCTTGTTCCCATATAATTTTAAAATTCACACAATGCCCCCCCCCCCCCCAACAACTAAATAAACCCTGTTGTTTGAATGAAACAAGATATATAACTATTTTTACACTGCTTACATCACTCCCAAATATGCAATTACTTCTTACCCTCTTCCCTTCATTCACACTTTCATTCACTGCTAATGACAACAGTCATTTCCGAGGTGTAGGAAGTTATGGAACTCCAATCCAGAATTAATTAAAAGAAAAAATAACATATTGATTAGAAAATGTAGTCATTTAACACAATGAGGGTAAGGGACAATTCAAATCCTTGCAGATAAAAATTTACTCATTATAAAATGTGGAGGAATCATGTCTATGAAAAAACAAAGCAAATATTTTCTCTCAAATAAAAATGTTATTTTATCAAGAAGCAGTTATTTTTTTCTTGTCAGTATAGGTAACCACTTCATACAATTTCTGAAAGTTCCCATTTAACTTGCATATTTTAAGACAAAAAGAACAGTGCTAGGAGATGTAGTCTCCAAATATCCATTAAATCTACACAACTACTAAAGGGCCCAATCAATAACTTTGTTTTATCTACCAGAGTTTCCCTCAACTGGGCATTGATGATTTTGTACAATTTTTTTCAATTTATGCTGTAATTTCACTTGCCATACAAAATTCTGTATTTGAACTGTTGAATTAGATACAAAGATAATCTTATCAATATATCAAGGGTACAGTATTTGCAATAATCACAACTAGGCAAAAAAATTATGGAGGAGTGGTTATTTTGGAAATTCATCATAAAGAAAAGTATTTCTTTGTATAATTTAATCTTTCTCCAAAATACTGAGAAATACAACTCTGAGATATTAATCCATGTATCTACAGATAATTGAAATCATTACAGGAAAAGACCAGATTTTCTTTAATGAAAACACAGGAGATTACTAGAACAGAACTCTTCTGCATTACTCTGAACTCTCTGAATCCCTTAAGTGAGAGGAGGAGAAAGCTACCTACTTTTTACTTTTACCAAAAATAATATGGTGAAGAGCATGCTGAGGACATCAGATTACAGATTTTTCAAGTCAATCAGGATTCCACAACTAATAATTATTTGGCCTCTTTAAGACTCCAAAGAAATTCTGCGAAACTTATTTGTATGAGTTAAGAGTAACACTAATAGTCTTTATCACATACATACTACAACTGAAGCCACATATACCATACATCTAAAACCAAGTGATTATTCCTATATACTTTTCAGTTTCTTTTATAATATGTGTCTTGTAACAGAAGACAATGAAGCAATGCTGTGACAGGATACTATATTACATTTATTCATGTATTTTTCCTGGTAAGAGCACCTAAATCTTTGTACAAAAGTCACAGAGAGTCAGCAATCGCACTGAATCTGGAAACTCATTTCACCCATTGCCCACAGCAGCTGAATTCTGGAGAAGGGTAAAAGAAAGACCATTTCCCTAGAATGGAAGACTATCAGCAATATAAAGGAACTGAAAGTTATAGGTTCCCTATCTGAAGGCCACAAAATAACCTTATATTTCATCCATTCATCTTAAACCCTGAAGAACTGTTTTTAAAGAAATCTCAGGGAGTTTCACTGAATACTGATAGGACCTAAGTTACTTCTATTCCACCTGGGCCCACACCGCTCAAGTATTTTGTCTGAGATGAAAGGTCTTAAGTAACATCTAAAGTGGCATTGCTATTGCAATTTTAATTCTCAGACAAGAACACTTTCTTTCTTCACTAAACATCAGACTTGGCCCATTTAAAAAAATCATGATCTTGTTCTTAGAAAGTAATTATTAAATACAGAAGTCACATTGCATTATTAAGCTCTTTATTTCTGTAACCAAAAAAATGTTACTTATTCTTCCTGACTGTTGTAAGATCACTGTTCCAAAATGCAATGATATTTTAGAAAATAAATCTCCTTTCCTTCCATTCCACATCACTGATGAAATGAAACAGCGCTACAACCAAAGGCTGTTATTATTCAAATATTTCATACATCATATATATCCAATATTAATATTTCTTTTTCAGCTGATCATCAATAGATTATTTCATAATTAATATTGCTTCAGTCCTGAGAACGAATATATAAATTTATTTCAAGTGAACTCCATATTTTTTGAAAGTTTGCAGGTTCTAAATCCACAAAGAGCACAACAAAAAGGACTCTGACAGAAATAACATGTTGAAACTGAAAATTCACGAAAAATCCATTTGCATGATTTATAATAAACATGGAGAAATATAAAAAAATTTTAAAATCATCAATTTTTAAAATACTAATTTGAAAAAAAGAAATTAAGCATGTTATCAAAAATTTTAAAAATAAGTGCTAGAAGAAAGACATTTTTACCTAGTTCAATTATTCTACAAATTACTTCAGCAATGGAAACTTACCAAACAAAGACAAAGACTTATGGAGTAGGTAAGGCAAAGAATTTGAAAGAGGACAGAATTGTCTACTGAAAATAAAGTATCTTGTATTGGTCTGTTTAGTCTGGAAGCTGCTACAACCACTGCTCTAAACAGAACTTAACCATAGTTCCATGAGATACAGAAAAAAATCCAACATTCAACCCATCTAATACCACGTCTGTATGAGCATGCATGAAACATCACTGCATCACTTGAACAAGACCCTAATTACATTGAAAAGGGGATAAAACATTGAAAAGTGGTTAAATATTGCCTCAATTGAAATGTCGTACTAAAGTTTCTTAAAAATGCCTTCATGCTCCAGTCTTTCCTGCCACTAGAGGAAAGGAAATATAGTTTCTCACCATATTTCAAAGACAGTGCCATTATAAAACCTCTAAAAGATAATTCAGGTAACTAAGAAACTCTAGTGCTTACAGGCTTGGCCAGGAAAATTTCCAATGCAGACAGTAACAAACATGGCCAAACAAGGATCAGTAATCCCCATTCAGTAACATTGAGAGAATAAATTATTCTTTAGAGTTCAGGATTTACATGTCTCACAAAGTAAATATTCTACTATCAGGTGAAGACTGCATAGTATTATATATTTAGACATCATATAAGTACTCGGATATGTTTCATAATATGTACGGAATGTAGAATCTCAAACATGTCATTAGGCAAGTAAAAAACAGATATAAATTTCCTTTATACATATCAATCACCTGAGTTTGTGACAATAAAATTAATAGCTTTACAGTCAAGGACAGTCAGTATCACTCACTGAGACATGAACTAGAACAGGACTGTTGTCCTGGGTTTCACAGAACTGTGAAGGAATATTTAATTATTTAGAAATCTTGTTCTCATAGCACTGTTTTATAAACATTGTATACTTCCAGATTCATGCAGGTTTTTTTAAAGAGTTTTGTTTTAATTTTTTACTAAATAAGTACTAGCAAGAGAATCATTCTTTGCCAATGGAAAGTAAGGTAAACTATGCAATTTTGATTTAGACACACCTTTCCTGTAGTCCTGGCCCCAAACCATTTGACTGAAAAAAAGAGCTATGTTTTTTGACCAGTGTTTTAAAATTACAATCACTCAAAGATGGTTTTGACAAGGCTTCCACAGAATTCATCCCCTCCCTACAAGAGAATGCAAATTGACTTCTCTGTTTAAAACTATTAACATCTGTGGGGAAAAATTCCTAAAGCAAAATCCTCAGCTATTTAGACTTAAATAGTAAAGCTTCTAAACAGTACTTATTAAAAATGTGAAAAAATAAAACAAGAAAATTTTCAAAGTTATTCCTAACACACAGGAAAAAAACTTAGTAGTCTTCTTAAAACTAAAATACCACAGCTGCTGTAGTTTATTTCTCCATATAATTTTGCAATTATTCATCAAAATATGCAAGACACTTACTGAAACTTTTGTACCAGAATTTCATAGCTAGGTTGTACTGTAAAGACATCATTATATAATGTCTAACATTACGGCCGTATATTATTAATATCTATAACCTGAAGATATCATATAGTGGGCTTAATATTTCTATACAGGAAAGAAATAGTTATTTAGTTCCAGACAACATAGCATCTCTTTCAGCTATAGTTGTAATTATCATGTACAAACTTCCAAAGCAGAAGTTGCAAAGATTTAACACTAGCATTAATTTATGTCAGGAATCCATTCCTCCAAAGACAGCAAGAACTGTAGAGGAAGTATCATCTTAATTGCCACTAATTTGCCCATTTTTAATTAAATTGATCAGTAATTTATTACCCTACACAGCAGCAGAATGCTGTTAGCATGCAGTTTTAAGAGACAGTAGATACCAGTCCTTCTAATTTCTAATACTATAGCGGTTCAAAAATAATTTAAGACTGCTGTATCATATATTTCTTTTGATTCCTGTATTGCAGGATATGCACATTCCATTTAAAACCTCTGTGAAGCACTCTAGAGCATAATCATAGAATCATTTAGGTTGCAAAATGCCCTTGAAGTCATAGAGTCCCACCATTAACCTAACACTGCCAAGTCCACTGCTAAACCATGTCTCTAGGCACCCAGTCCACACAACTCTTAAACGCCCCCAGAGACAGAGACTCAACCATTTCCCCAAGCAGCCTGATCCAATGCTTGATACCCCTTTCATAAGGTTTCCTAACATCCAACCTAAGCCTCCCCAGCACAACTAGAGGCTGTACTGCCTACATGAACTATTCTCCTGTTCTGTAGTCTCATACTCCAACACAGGACTATGATCTTGATTTTACATTATAAGAAGAGAATTTCATTGCCAAAAATCTTTACAAGATGCAACATTTGACTCCAAGATGGGTCAGGAAGTACTCTGCATTCAAACCACATTTTTAGGTCTTATCTGCAATTTGATTTTATTTAACTGAATACAGAATAAAGCCTGACGTATTTAGGTTCATGAATCTCAATCCTCATTTTAATGAAGAAAAGCAAGCTAGAAAATGTTCAATACCTGACAGGAAGACTACAAACACCTTTATCTGAAGTTTCATTAAGTAGTCTATACCAGTTTAATCAATAAAATCACATATTTACTTTCTTTAAAATAGCAGTTATGATTTTCTGAACAGCGTATTGGTTTTAGTACTGCACACTGCAGTAATCAACACAATTAGCTGGAATGGACACAGCATGCTCACTCAAACACTGTAGAAAAACTCTAGAATCACTGTAAAAAACCTCAAGAGTCAACAGGAGGTTTTCAATTTTTTTCAATGAGGTATAATTTAGTATTGGTAGAAATAAAGTACTATATGAAAGATTTTGAAAAAGACCAGAGAATAAATTTTCAGTGGTTTAGTAAGGGCTCATCGTGTCCCTTTAAATAATTTTATAGCTATAAAGGACTGATATATTTGATTGCTACTGTGTCATATATTAGAATATAATCACAGGGCTACCAGAATCAAAACTATCATTGTGAAACATTCTGTAGTACTTGGAGAATGACATGCAACATACAAACAAGTAACAGATTCTGGTTTACACATCATAAGTGTACTCAAGTGGAAATGTCAAATCATTACTTCCCACACATTGATAAATACACAAAATCCAAAAGATCTCTCATTACAGTAATCAAGCAATACATTATTACAAGTGCAAAATAAGCTAAATATTCTATTTATAGATGATTGTCACAATTATGCTTTTTGTTGTACGTGCCAAGCTCCTGTTACAGGTGTTTTCATTAAACAGGAAAAAGGTTTTGGCTTGAAATGAGGATTAATAAGTGTGATATACATTGGGGGAAAGGAATATGGTTACACCATACATTTACAGTGGAAAGAAGAAGAAAGGAATAGAAAAAAAAACCTGTGAAAGTCTTCTTTTTTTTTTTCTAAAAGTTTTCCTTAAATACTTAAGTGGATCATTTACTTAAATTCATAAATGAATTAAGCAATATAATTATCCCCTACTATATAATTGCTTTCAATCAGCATACCTTAACAAGTTTCATGAGCTGGTAAAGGTCTTCAACCTCATCTTCCTGGCATGCAGTATACACTCTTCCAGTATTTACACTGGTACCTTTTATAAAACCACGATAGAGTGGCAAATCCAATGCATCAGCATATAGGTCAATGGCATGGTGTCCTACTGTCTGATACATATAGCTGTCCAATTCATCAGTCTGCCCTGCCACAATTAAGAAACAACCATATTAGTTACACTGTTGCAACAATTACAGATAATCACAATGCCACAAAGTACTGAGAAAATCTAAATGTTAATATTTTTCAGTTCACAAACAGATGTTTGGTGACAACACCACTATAAACATGGAAAGAAAAAAAAAATCGATTTCTCCACCCAACAGACGTATGGAGAGGAAGACATCTGTCACAAACATGCTGCCTATTTGCAAATTGTGGTGCCTTTCCTTCTTCCTGCTTCACCCAAAAAATCTCCTACCAATTTAATTCTGCTTCCATTCACATGGTAATTTGAATAGGAACACAGGTCAGAGGCACAAACTCAGACATATTTCAACATATTCAGATCAAGAAATTTGTAATGTAATGCAACTCTGAGAAGAAGCTATAGGTTGTCAAAATTTACAAAACTTAACTATTAAAATTGTTATCATGGTCATCACAAAAGGAGACTATCTCTGCTTAGGTAGAATAAAAGTAGACCACTATAATGTTTTGACTTTGTTTAATAAGCAAAAAGCTTATTAAAGCTTATTTCCTTTACCATGAGAAAAAAAATTAGCCAAATTTCCTTACAAGCAGTTTGTAACCAGCAGATAAGGAAAAAAGCAGCTAAAAATGCTATCACACATTAGAATTACATCTCAAACTATACAGTAAATAATTTACACATAATTTTTTTCAGATAATATTTCTAACAGATTGATAAAGTAATAAATCATTATTGGTGAAATCTCCACTTTATTACAAGCTAACACAATTCACTACTTTAATGCTTATTTGTAACTCTGGTACTTCTCTGAATTTACACAGAGGCATCAAGCATTTCTGCTGTATACCTGTGTAGCACATCTTGCAAGAAGAAGGTCTGTAACTGACCAAGACAACTAATTTGTGATGTAAGAATTAGGTCAGTCACCTTTGATGCCACACAACAGATATGGTTCTGCACAAAACAAGCAAATCCAAACCCCTAATCACAACTAACCAACCTAGACCAAAAGAGTAGATTTAAAGGAAATTTCAGTGATTTCAACATACATGAACATGACAAGCTCTTTAAGTGATATTCTGCTTAGCATACACAGTTTCTTTATTAATTGAGACTCTCCAGGCAACAGTGGTGCAAGATAAAATAAAAAGAATGGCATAGAATCCACTATAGCCTGAAGCACCTCAATTAACTTTCTATAAAATTTCCAACTACACACTTAAAGAGAGCATTTTATGATTTTAATGACAATATTCTACATTTCTGATGAGGATAAATTAGTTTGAAGGCAACATATTTCAACAAGATTAGAGATTATTATGTCCTAGCTACCCAGAAAATAATTTTTTCCTATACTCTCCTAGCATTTGCCAGTTCTGCCCATGACTCATTTGTGACGGCAGCTCTCTTTTTCCTTCCCTTTCTGTGTACCCACCTACTATAAAGTTACCCAAGACCATACTTAACTGCTTAATATATGTTGAACAGTGAAACTAGTTAACATACTTTATACTTTAGCATTCTCCCCTACCAACTGGAAACAACTCACTTGCTTTTCCAGTCTCACTTCAATTTCAGTCCAATATACTAATACTTAGCTCACCTTCTCACCTCACACTGACTACCTGAGTTTCTCCCATCTTTTTTTCATAGAAATAAAGTGGAGCCCATGAGGAACTGATCAAAAAATCATTACAGCCTAAAATGAAGGAAAAAAGCAGGAAAAATATGTGCATCAAGGTCAATTCCAACCCACATCAGTTCCTCAATTCAGTTCACAGATGCTGGGTTAGAATCATGGAGAAAGACACACAAAGATAAAAATGGATGAGCAGCAGCACAATGGCACATTTTTGGCAGCTGGAATGGTTTACAGCATTTAGTTTAGCACCAGTTTAGAGCACTTCTAGAAGTACAATGCCAGTTTTCATTGATGACATCATATATCACCTTTTAGTATTTGTGCTACTGACGTCACACAACCCCTTTGTTTACCACGAGGATATCAATATTCTTATTTTCAAATTGTGTAAGCCTTTTTTTAATTGATCTTCTCTTCTTGTGGGCTTTTTTTTCCCTTTAAAGAAAAATAGATTTAATACATCTTCATAGCATTTTCTTTTTTATACCTCTTTCAAGTTTCTATATTGGCCTTCAATATGCAAAACCAGAAAAAAAACATATATAGAAACTTCATTCAGGCATGGTTGTGGTTCCATTGTTTCTCATATATTTTTTACAAATTTCCTGTAAGAAATGTGGCTTTCATACCTGTATTTTCAGCAGGTCTTAAATTGGCTAGAGCAACAATCTGATGCCCAGCAGCAACACACTGCATCATATTGTAACAACTGTCCTTCCCACCACTGTAAGGAAAAGAAAATAGTGGCAATTAAAAGTATAGATAAAAGTTTTAGACCCTTTTAACTTTTAACTAACTATTCCAATATAAATATTATCAGAACTGTTTATAAAGTTTTGAAATATGAATAGCTGTAGAATAGCAACAGTAGAAAAAGAATGATTTCATCATATATTTACTACCTATATATAGTGCCTAAATACAGTAACCATAAAGCACATAAAGAGTTTTGCATCTTACTATTAATCTGAGAGATTACATGAAGAAGCGCCACTGACACTGGAATCTCTTTGAAGACTGTCTTTTATTCCAGAGATTAATTACTCTGTACTCATTACTAGTTAATTTGGATCAAAACGCCAAAATCTGCTCCACTGAGTTGCCAGCATTAGTAATCCTTTTAAATCAGGTCTGTCATGCAGAGGTGACACCTAGGGACACATTTTAGTGGTGGACTTGGCAGTGTTAGGTTAATGGCCTGACTCAACACCTTAGAGGTCTTCTCCAACTTCATTGATCCTATGTCAGGAATAACAGTTGTCCTTCGTGGGGTATGTTACCTAAACTTTCAACATTTTGAATATACTTGCCATTTTCAAAAACTTTAATTATTACAGTAGTTTCAGTTGACACTGCATAGAACATATGAATTTTTTGCTGCACTTCACTGCAACTGAAAATTATTAATGCTAGTAAAAAAATATAAAAGCAACATAACCATACTCTCGTTTGAGGCCAACACAGAGAATACAATTAATTTTGACATTAGTTCAAGATCTACAGGAACCTTTTGCACTCTCAGTGAGGAAAGAATCCTGTTCTGTTGATGTAACTGAAAAATTATCTCTATGGATTTTAATCAATAGAAAAAGAAACATCACAATCTACAATAAAAGTGCTCTAGATACACACTGCTTAAAAGATCCATGTTCAGACTCATGGCCTTTGAAGTACAACTACAGGTGGAGATTCTATACAGTTTCTTTAAATGCCAAGGCACAAAAACCACGGCAGGAACTGCAACAGAGATCTATACAAGCTTTGTAAAACTGCATTTTGGTTTAGAATCACTGAGACATGCACAGGAGAACATAGAGTACAAGCAGTCCTTGCTATGATAGACTATTGTGTTCCTTGTGGTCACACTATTACTATTTCTACCTGAAAGGGAGTTGAAGCAAAGGTGGGGCTTGGCCTCTTCACTCAGGAAGCAAGTGAAGAACAAGACGAAATGGCCTCAAGCTACACCAGGGGAAGTTCAAGTTGGACATCGGGAAGAATTTCTTCATGGGGAGGGCTGTCAAGCATTTGAATGGGCTGTCCAGGGAGGTAGTGCAGTTACCACTCCTGGCGGCGTTCAAGAAATGACTGCACATGGCACGTCGTGCTCTCGTCTAATTGACAGGTGGTGATCAGTCAAATGTTGGACTTGATAATCTTGGAGGTCTTTTCCAAACTAAATGATTCTGTGATTTTGAAACAAACTTCTTCAGAATTTACAGCTTTAAGCTCTCCCTTTTATTTAGCCCTCTATGCAAGAGCTTGAAAAAGCCCTAGAGGAATTAAACCCTTTACCTATTCCCCTCAATCTCTACTTTATCCATGCAAAAAATTCTGTATGTTGTCTTTAATTTGTTGTGTAATTCAAACCTGAAGTAGAAATAGTGTAAGATGTGGCATCCTTTTGTACTTAAAAGATTTTAATAAAGCAGTTGCTTCTGTTTCAGTGCTAAAAAGTAAATATAAATATGATAGATTCCTACTTTGAGAGTCCATCTCTACGTAACATTCTTCTAATGCATACCGACAACTTCCTTCTAACCTATATACAGATACAAAAGAAAATTCAAAATCATACATTCATTAATTTCGGACACTGCTCTTGATAGCTTCATAATTTGAACTTCCAGGGTTAACAGAGTAATGAGACAAAGACTCTTTTCTTTCTGAATGACTCTGTGCTAAAAAAAATAAAAGTCTCCCACTAGTTCTGATTTCAGCTACAAACAGCACTTCAGAAAAATAATTGTATGACAATAGATAATCACCTTTACTGTTTACAGCATTTTAGTATTTTTTAAAAATTGAAATCAAAAATTAAAATGTCACTGGAATAAATCGAGTAGTCCTTTCAATGAATTTATGTATATATATATATATATATATATATATATATATATATACACACAAAGACATTTCAAGATGCATTTTGATATCCATATTCTTACATTGGCCCATTAGTTAGTAGGTGGAAATATGTATTCACTGAATCACATGTTACTGCCCTGTTATTTATTCTCTGTATTATTTACCACAGCCCTAAAAACTACCAGTACCAAGAAACAAACGAAATGGTGCCCACCCACAAGACCTTCCAAACTAAATGTAAAACACAATATGGTTAAGACCAATGAAA
Source organism: Taeniopygia guttata (assembly GCF_048771995.1). NCBI lineage: Eukaryota > Metazoa > Chordata > Aves > Passeriformes > Estrildidae > Taeniopygia > Taeniopygia guttata. The sequence goes on along the minus strand of NC_133030.1, from coordinate 35,588,228 downwards.
CCAGACAGCCCATGCCCATGGGAGGAAGGTGGACTCAGAACAGTCCACAGAGGGAAGATGAAGACAAGTACTGAGATAGCCTGAGGACCCCTCTCAATTCTCAGCATAGAAAAAAAAAATCACAAGGCCTTTTAGTACAAAGCTCCGAAGTGAGGCCAGTCAGGGTTCTGCAAACATGTTAACAGGCAGGCTTATAAACAAAATACCAGAGGAAAAAAAAAACCCAAAACTTGGGTAACCGTGAAGATATGAATCTATAAAAGACTTCTGAGCAAAATTCCTTTCTATAGACAAGTATAATCACTTACAGTTAAGAAAATTCTAGAAGAATTGTAAAGAGTTGAAAAACATCATATTTCAGGTTGAAGACTGGCTTTTAAATGTCTATGATTTAGCACAAAACAAAATGCAGGGTTTACCCCATAAATACCACCTTAAAACAAGACTATCAACTTTTAGTGTGGCCAACATTCTACAAGGAAAAAAAACAGGTTAAAGCAGTTTCATACATAATCCTGACCTTTGCAAAATAAGAAGCACTTTTCAAATACTTTTTTCCCCCTCTGATCTTTGGGTTACAAAGACTTCAGACACTTTGATGTCTCTTTAAAACTCTTCTTAAAACTATTACTGAAACTAAATCCATCCTTGTAAAATAGACCATTAAAATAGCAATTGTGTTAGAAACCTGTTTATAGGATTTTATTCCATCCTGCCTTTTAACACATTCCTCTGCTTTGAGAATATCAAAGTAAATAATCCTGAAAGACAAAGTCTTATCTAGAAAATAAAATAAAAAATTTTGAAGCTGATTTTCCCTACACCATATTTGAGCAAATCTAGAAAAACAGACAACATTTCCTGTATTTTCTCCTCTGCATGAGGTTTGGAATGATTTGCAGTTGTTGTGGCCAAACCTCAGTTTCAACAAGATTTGATATTAGACATTCCCTGAAAGAATTTAATACATTAAATGTTTTGGCTTAACTAATAGGTACTGCACCCAAAAATAAAAATACACAGCTCCCATCTACAGAATTCTTTTCCACTTACAGGTTTCCTAGCTTGGTCTTTTTTAATTAACTATTGTTTCTTCAAGAAAAACACATATGTGGTTTTGTTTTGTTTTTTTATCGGATCTCCTCATTAGACTCATTAGAAAATGTTAGTTTCTTTAAAAAAAAAATTACAAGAATTGCAGAAACTAACAAAGAAACTTACAAAAAACATGGGCAGGCTGGGGGGGGGGGGGTGGAGGGGAAGAAATAGCAAACACAGCAAATACAGTTACCCTTGACAGACACGGCTGTGTCCAACGATGGAAACAATATCTTCATTACTTCAAAACTGGCAAAATTTAATCACTCGCAAAAAAACACACTACAAAAATCTATCATTAGAGTTGAGGAAATCTATCCTGAAAGACCTTAAGATACTTGGAAAGCAAAAGCACCTGCATATTGAACTATAAATGAGCAGAACTCTTTTAGAGCAGGACATGCGGCCCACGCTCTGCGCCCCCGGCGGCCCGGGCTCTCGCCGTGCTGCAGACGAAGAACCCGGCAGAGCGGGAGAGCGGAGAGAAGCGACTGGGGCAAACAGACTGTAGGTGTTGTTTCAGCTGAGGGGGTAGGGGTGTGCTGTTTGGGTTATGGGGGTGGTTTATTTGTTTGGTTTTTGCTTGTTTAATTTAAAAAAGACACCGGTTATTCTTTAATTCTTCCGTAACATGAAGAACTAGAGAAGAAACTGTCCCAGTCTCTCCCTAGGCGCAGGCAGGGACCGGCCCGCCGCGGCACTCGCAGCTGGCCACTCCAAGGGCCGCGGGCAGAGCCAGCAGCCGGCTGGGTACGAGCCGCCAGGCCAGGGAAAGGCGGGCAGCAGGAAGCGCATGGGCGGGAAGGCCGAGCGGAAAGGGCCGGGCAGGTCTCCCGGGTGGCGCTGGGTGGAGCGCGACCCCCGGGCGGGCAGGGCTTCTCCCCGCGCCCTTTCTCCGCCTGCAAGACGCCCCTCGCTCGCTCACGCAGGCGCTCCGTCGGCGCGTTACCTGATCAAAGCCACTACTCTCATGTTGCTCGCAGGCCGGGGACGGTAACACTGACAGGGAGGTGGGCGACAGCCGGGAAGCGCAGCGGGGAAGGAGCCCGGTCGCACGGCCACCCTGGGCTGCGCACGCCGCCGGCTCCTCCGTTGCTACCGCTACCGCTTGGCCGCCTCCCCTCGACGGGCCTTCCTCCCGGGGCAGGCCGGCAGACTGCCTGCACAGACCGCGGCTCGGCGTGCCGCCGGCCCCCGTGCCCGGCCAGCTGCGCTGCCTCCGCCGCGGCGCTGCGCGCTGGCCGGGGCGGCGCGGCCCGGGCGCGGCCCGGGGTGGGCGAGAGGAGGGCGCGGGTGCGGAGGCAGAGCGCCGGGCGCCTATCGAGGGCCGGGCGGCTGTGCTGGCAGGCCCGGGCCGCCTGTTGGAGAGCATCGCCCTCCTGCCGCTTCCCCGTGCCTGTCTATTGCCTTCTGAAGAACCACGGACCTGCTCCAAGTGACTGCTGCCTAGGGAGCAGGGCCGACCGAAGGAGACCACCCCCTCCCCTTGGGGTGCTCGGCGGGGGTACTGTAGGGCACGGTCGCAACTCCAGCAGGGCCCGCTGGGAGGGCAGGAGTTGCTGCGGGGCTTTACAAGTCGCCGCCGAGCAGTGAGGAGGTTGAAGAGCGGAGCTGACCAGGCTGCCTCGCTGCTCCGCAGGCGAGCACAAAATGTACATCTGTATCCTCGGGTTCAGCTGCTGCAGACCGAAAATCGGATCTCCTCATCTGATCCCTATTTTGGGTCAGTTTTCTGAGCATCCTGCCATGAGGCGTATGACAGATACCCCTCCCTGTAGGTTTGCAAGCTAAGTCACAAGCTTACCCAGGTGCCCTATCTTTGGGTACCTGACACACAAGTTTATTTCCCCCTTGTCACAGAAGAAAGGTGGATTAGTTCTCTCGAATAAACTTTATTGCTAGACTAACTTTAGGAGTTCTGTATGAGCAGGTAAAGGCATTGCAGTTGGTGTTGTGGCAGAGTTTCAAGCAGCAGTCTAAGGGCCCGGCTCTCTCCGGGCTTTGGTTCCTGGGCCCTGTGAGACTGAAACGGGGCAAGAAGGCACTGGAGCGCGCTTGGCTGCCCGCCTGGCTGGAGCCTGGTGTGCAGGGTCAGCGGGACCAGCGCCGTGCTCAGGGTGAGCCTCGGCACTGCCCGCTCCCCGCACGGCCAGCCGGCCACCTGCAGTGACCAGGAATGCCCCTCCGCGCTTCCTGCTGAATTCACTCGCAGCAAACGCTGCAGATACCACAGAAGGCTTTGTCCCTCCAGGCTGGGATAAAGGCTTTATGCATTGTGAGTGCTAACTTACCAGTCCCCTGTAACATGATATACCATGCTATATAACAATCCGTATCACTCAGGCTTTACATTAGGTCCTTGCATATAGGGTGCTGAGTATGAAGTTCCCAGGAAAAGATGGAAGAAAGCATTCTAAAAAAAGCACTTTGTTATAGTGATAAATGTTCCAAAATAAATGCATAGTGAAGCAAGTATATAAGTTTGGGGGGTTTTTTATGTACAGCTCATGAAACAGCTTGAAAACCACGGGTTTTTTTTTTTAGATTATTTTAGTCAGCACATGATTTATACAGTAAATCACTGTAAAATAGGAATGAATAATTATGGGCAGATATGAAGGTGATTATGCCTTCCTAAATACACTTTTCAAAAGAAATCACAATTAATATAAAACTTATTTGCTAAGTAGTTGTGAAAAGATAATAAACACAAAATAGATTTTTCTGCATTGGAATAATTGCAAAAACATACATTTAAAAAACCCTTCAGTTCGTTTTTTGGCCATCACGGACTGGCATTATGAAACTGAATATTTGACTTGCCTTGAAATTGCTTACAGGGCGTTTGAGTTTCCTACTAGTTTATTGATGATGACATAATGTGTAAATTTTTGAAAGCTTTCTCTGCTCTTCAAAACATCCTAGGTGACCTAAAGGAAAGTGTCTTAGATGTGAAATTCTGATGAAACCACAGGAATTTTTTTAGGGTTTGGGACTACTCTTTTTAGCTCATAAAGATAATGGAGACCTGTTCTGAACTAAAAGAGAGATTTTTAGCAGAGGTTACTAAAATGAATGAAACAATACTGCATAGTACATGAACTAGTAGAAAATAACCAGACCTCTGAGGAACTGTAAAAAAAGGCAGAACAAAGTTATTTGATTTATTGCCCAGAAAATAAAAAAAAGAGGAAGGTAATTTTGTGATACATCACTTCTATATTTTCTGGGTTTGAATGATACATTTATTATTATTATTATTATTACTATTACTATTACTATTACTATTACTATTACTATTATTATTATTAATTGTCATAAAAAAGAGTAATTTGTCTAGAATATGCTTATTTGCAATACTTAGCAATGATACATGGAAAGTAAAAATCATGTACATAAATTATTCTACTGCTTTGTAAAATGAAGAGGCCATATAATCTGTAGCTGTAATCAGATAGCATTAGAACAAATACTCAAAGACTTGTAAAGATCTTCTAAGCATTGTTAGAAGATCTGCAAAGAGTAATTCTGAAATCCTGCATTTCCAAAAAGGTCTCTTATTATTAATCTATTGCTGATACAATGTAGCTGGGCTTTGGGGAGGTGGTTCTATTGTATTCAGTTGCAGCTTCCACAAAAAAATCCAAATTTCCACTTACAAGTCAGACTTGTTTGAAGTAGAAGTTAAACACAGTACTGTAGGGCCAAAGTCTGCTTCATTTACTAGTGCAACTGGAATTTTTGCTGGTACTTGATGAAGACATCAGTAGTTATTTGCACAAACAAAAAAGTGGCATTTGGGTCCCAGAATTCAGGAACTATATCAAAATTTAATTAATAAAGTGGCGTTTCAAAACAAATTTGCATTTTACCCAAAAGGATGCTGGTTTCAAATTAATGTGGAATATATTCTATGAGAAAATCTGTTTGCTTTCATTCACCTAGTGGAATAGCTCTTGTGTACTGTCACTGCTCTTAAAAAGTTCTGCCATATGACAGTGGACAAAAGACAGTGCACCATCTCTCAAACTGCTTGCCCCAAGACATTCTGCTATACTGCCACAGCAGCTCACACAATGAAATCCACCAAAGCTGCCTTTCATCTTGGGGTAGTACTGGCTAGTTTGCGCATACGGCCTGCAATGGCTCAGTGTTTCTTTTTCACCCTTTTCTGCCTAGAAAGTTGAAAATAATGATAATGAATTGGTATAACTGGAGGAACCTGTCAGAGGATTGAAAAAAGCAATGCAGTGTCCCTAATGATCTAGAATAGTTAATTAAGTTCTCTTATAAATGAGTTCCAAAAATAACTTACTTTCAGTAAGTTATTCTGAGAAACAGTCATTTTAGCATACCTGAGCTGCAGTGCCTCTTAGCAAAGGACCAATTATCTGGTGATTGGCAGTTAAAGGTGAACTAATGAAGTTCTTAATTAAAAGATTTCCTATTATAATCACCCGTAAGTAACAGAATACTGCATACATAAAGCAGATATAACGTTAGAAGAATATTTCCATTTTGAAACAAAGGTTTTGAAAATCGTCTCTGCCTTTGCTTTCAGAAGGTCCAGAACGGGAATGTTGGAGTTTTCATGGGTGTAGCTGGCAGTATGCCACTATTAGCCTTTATCAGGGTGTCCTGCTCTGACTCTCCTACAGTCAGAGGTGTTTTCCTCATTTAACAGGTGGCATCATTTTTTGCTGCTCTTAATACCCAAAGTTCTCTATGTAATACAGAAAGATGGTTTGAGATTTTACAGGAGAGTATGTTGGTTGGACTTTTAACTAAGAAACTGACAGCAGAGTTCCTTTAGCTGCCTGTCTTTGACAGCTTCCCTGAATTTTCACTTCACAGAAAGCAGGATATTTTCAATTTCTCTGCGAGATAAACTAGAATTATATTTTGAGAAAAAAATTCTGGTTTGTCAGCATGAGATGCATTGACATACTACTAAAATCTGGAAAAAAAAAAAATTGCTCAGGCAGCATCTCTCCCCATTCATATGTACAAGGACTCCGGGTCCTACTGTCTACATTTCTACAGCTCAACAGATGTAAAAAGTGTTGCTCTGAATGCCGCATAAGCACACTAACAGTTCATGATGCCCTAGATAAAACAACCTGTTAGGATTAGCTTGGGCACCTTGTCACATTGATCATCTCTTTTTAGACCAAAATAGGCTTACATTGGCTTAAAGTTGATCTCCAGCCATTCACACAGACACTGCCCTGGTGATCAGCGCTGTATGTGAAGAATGAATTATTTGGCCTATGGTCTCCTTGCTCTTAAGTGCTACGTATAAACACTACTAAATATATATACAGCTAATCCTCTTGTACTTAGTATGTAGTAGTCAGGCAAGGCTTGTCATTTTCATAGGTGATTTGAATTCTTGAACTATGAAATTCAGCAACGTTATTTTGTCCTTTGTGTAGAAGTTTTTAGAACTCTCGGACTCGTATTCATTGACCACTATGACAGAAACAGAATTTAACCTAAGGTAGCATTATATAAGTTCTTAACTAATAGCTAATTATATGATGTCAGCTTTTCTAAGCTTTTGATGAACTTCATTAACCAATCTACCATTCTTCAGAGAGTCTAAAGTATAACATTAACCTTAAAAGGTCATGCTTCTGTCAAAATGACCACTGTTTCCATTAGTGCAAGCTAAATTAATATTCAGTGACAGACGAACAGTTTTTTCACTTGACTAAATGAGTTTTCAGTGTTCAAACTTTTTAGTCTCTCTATTAGTAAAAGAACTAACATTAATTACCACCAAGAGAAACTGTTGAGTGTGACTGGCAAAAGCATTAATTTACCTTTTTTTCTGTTCTGCATAATCCATGGGATTTAAATGTATTTTTCTCCATGTGAAGTTTTTAGGTACTTTCAAAACAAAAAAATATGTCTGACCACCTCCAGGTCATCAGAAAGCCTGTAGTAATAAAGGAGTTTTTGGTCAATATACACCTATTTTGATTGCAATTAAAAATGTAAGTGGGGATGTTATATTTACAGATTTAAAGCATTTTCATATTCTCCTCACTTTTTCTCACGTATTAAAAATGTGGGGGTTTTAAAAATAAAGATTTCAATTTTTTGTGGAAATTTTAAATACAAAACAAATTTGCGAGCTAATCTAATGATACATTGAAAGAAATGTAAATCAGAGATGAGTTTACTACAAAAAAAAGTACATGTACAAGAGTCAAAATCAAGTCTCTGTTATCTAACATGAGATGTTTTCTGTGAAGCTGTATTAACTGCCAATGAAGACTGAAGACAGAAATTTTGGAGTGTTTCTGCATGTTAGAGACAATTAACCATTCTAGAGAGGAAGGATACTAGGCTCAATAGTCCTTAAAATGTGTTCATCATCCAACAGATTTGAATCTAAAATGATAGGATTTAATTTACTGGGAGCTAGCCATCTATTGGCTGCAAAACACCCAGAAAAAAAAAGATGTGGTCATGGATAATAATCTGTGAGAACAGAGAGAAATTAGCTATCTATTTAATGAGATTAAGCTACAGTATCTTCTCAATCATCATAAGCTAAACCACTGGGATCTTGTAGGCAGAAATGGCTGAGATATTTTTACAGAGACACTGAAATTTAGAGAAACAGCTTTCAGTGAAAAAAAGTCAGAAAATTGAACTGTTACAATGAAAATCTAAAAAAGGAGCCATCGTCTCTTATTGTAGTGCTATATAATTTGAGATCATTCCTCACTTACTAAATAGTTCTGCAGTTCATCATTGATGAAAACATTTGAGTAGGTTAAAGCTGGTGAAGTTTCAGGGGAATAATCAAACAGCAAGTTTTTTTGGCCCATTTATTTAATTGCAAAAATCTTCCTGTACCATAAAATATTTATAACAGAGCTATAAGTAATAAAAATGACTATTTTCTTTTCATTCTGCTGTTCCTATTTGTTCAATTTTGTCAGTAGAAATAGCATAACTTTAACAATCAAAACAGATTTTAATTTGTCACAGTTAATACTCTTCATCTCACAGTTAGATTTTTCAGGAGAGAATTAATCTAGTAAGTATGGAGCTGTTTTGACCTAATTAGCAAAGTAGTGAGCTTAATTTTGAGTGATATAGAGAAAGCATTTCATTGCTGAAAAGAAGCAGCAAATCAATTTTACTTTCCAATGTCCTGTTGAACTGTATGACATCATGTGTAGTATAGACCACTTGACATAATCTGCCTCTGATTTTGAGTCCTGAAGGAAGGGTGGCTGTGACAGTGCCCTTTGAAATAACATTGAGGCTTCGGCTCCCATGTCAACATCATACTCTAATCAGTGCAGTCTTTTTTGTCACAGGATCTTCCACCTTATAATTGACCCTGACATATGCTATTCACTCTACCCCTTGGCTTTGGACATATAATTCCTGTCATGGTCAATTATTAGGTGATAGAGCCTGCAACCACAGGGACCATTGCTAAAAATCATCCTACACAGTAAGCCCTGAAGTGACCAAATTCGCGTTTAACTGGAGGGAAAGAGGGGATCTAATCTTTGATAAAACTAATATTCTTTTCACTTCTATATAGAAAAACGTCAATTTACATCATCCTATAAGTTACTGAGACAAATGGTGACAGCGCTATTTCTGAAACAGGTTAAGGAAAAGTACAAAAACCTTTGTCAAACTCAACACACTCTGAAATGAGGAAATAGTCTGTATGAGCATACAGTACGCATAAAAATTAGATTTACACTACATTTGAAAGGCAGATGAGAATTTAAGAGTGACAAGTGGGCAAGTGCTAAAAATAAGGGTATGTTACTTCCTTTCCAACACTGCTTTGTCTGTATGCTTTCTTTGATGTTGTTTAAGCTTTGAAGTAAAGAAATACTTTTCAAGAGTCTGAAAGGTACTTCTGATTACTATATTGATAAGAACTGGTTTTGAATAAAAAGATCTCTTGTGGTTTTCCTATTGATTCTATAATGCCTGAGAAATTGCACAATGACAAAAACGAGGACACCTGCTCTCTGGTCTTCATATAAGCATTATGATTTTCAAAACCAAACCATTTTGCGGTCATTGTATTTCTGCAGAAATGTTAAAAAAATCATTACAACTTAAGGAATATGAGCTGACATGAGCAAAAGTTTACCATCCATCTGCAAAGATTGAAAGGCAGTTTTGTGAACTACTGGTTCACGTCACAGATTCTCTGTCCCTAGCCAACTATACCACTAACCCAGAGGACTCGCCGTGTTTATTGCTGTATGAACATTAATTTCAATTTGCTAGCCATTGCCTGTTTATTTGGGTTTGGGTTTTTTGGTTGATGGGGTTGTGGGTTTTTTTAAAAAATTTGAAGGGAATTTTAATAATCTATAGTCTTTTCAAGTCACAAATTTTTTGTCTGTGGGAATGTTAGACTGGTTTGTTTCCCTGCTGACAATTTACTTATGTTGTATATAGAACACAGTTCAGAAATAATCTGTAGAAAACTCTTGCATATCTGCTGAGTTTTACAGGTAATACAAGATATAATATTCTGAAAGATGTGATTTGGTTATATCTTTATTGCATCTTTTAGCCTGAATAGACAAAGCTCTAATTAACATTCATACAATTATCTAAGTCTTTAAAATCCCATCTGTCTTAATGATGTATACATAGCATAGCAAGCCCAATAAATACCAAGCACATACAATGCAAATGCTTTTAATTTAAACTATAACACTGCTTGCTGAAGCTCTTGCACATACTCTGTGGTTCAATTGTATGGTTGTTGTAAGACTTGAAAACCTTCCTCCTGAAGTACACAGTCCTGCATATATCTCAGAGCTGTTAGTTCAACAAATGCTGTTACTTTGTGTGATATCCAAATAAGTAAACCTTGGAAATGACTCAGCTGCATATATTACCATTACCTGGTGTGTAACCTGGCTCAGGTGTTTGCAAGACAAAAACAAAAACTAATCTTGACTGAACATAGGAATTTATGTGAATGCTGAATTTCCACACCTTCAGAATTAAAAAAAAAAATTAAAGTGCTGTTCTTAACATGCATTCTTTTATCTACCCTGCATGTATCATGTGACATTCTAAACATTATTTCGTAGAAGAGTTAATTCAGATTTCAGCAGTGGGCAGTCTGTGAAGCAAGGAGAATAACTCCTGGCTGCTTTATGGTTTAAAGCATGATTGAATATACTAACAGGGCTCCAAGAAGTACTCATTTCAATATATATAATGCATTTTTTAAATATTTCATCTCTGTACAGGTCTCATCATCTCAAGAAGGGGAACATCTCTATTGCACTTAAGAAGATGAGGCAATAGAGCCCAAAAGTACTGAGACAGCACCAGTGATCTGAATCTTGAAATTTTATTCCCTGGTCAGTAACTTGTTGATTGTTGCTCGATCATTCCTGCTACTTCAGTTGCTCTTTGTCTCAACTCCTCTCTATATAAAGTGACATAGCTATACCTTGCAGAGTATTTTGAGAATTATGGGAGTTTACAACTGAGTAAGATACAAAACATCATTGTAGTAAGTATTTTTAGGAGTATTTTCATAAACCTTTTAACTCCATTGCTCTAAAAATCATTCTTATCTTTAAGATTATGGTAATTAAGGGAAATAATTTTTGTTTAATTAATGAGATAATTTATAGTTATAAAAATCTATAAGATTAGCTTATTTTCAATGTTTATATGCAGGTTCTTCTGGGAAAGTAGACAGGGACATCACAAGCAGTATTTAAATCTCACTACGGCAACTGATTTTTCTATGCTTTATCAAATAACATATTTGCAAAACTGCCAGATGGGGAGAGAAACTGCAGTGAGAAAATAATGGTGAGGTTTGTAGTACAGGAAAAAAGGATCAGACATTAGATACGTTATTTTAACAGCATGAGAAACTTTAAACATTTAACAAACTTCTTAAATAGAAGCTTTTCATTGATCTCTCTTTGGCAAGGATAGCAAAAGGAAAAGGTGAAAGGAAACCATACAACTAAAGCTGACACAAATCCTAACCAAACACAATTAATAAAGAGTATAAAAATGGTAAATATTTGAATGATAAATCTTGTGGCAGTATGGGAGGCAGGTTACTATAAACTTTGCATAAAAGATTTCTATTAGGGTATATCCAGTCTCTCCTCCTTCCATTATGGATACTATTGGTAAAAAACAGCTTTGAAAAATTTGATTCTCCCAGGCTCTTATGCATACAACAGCATTAAAAGCAAACACTTAAAGATAAAAAACTTGTGAAACCTCAGTGCATTTTTTAACCCATTTCTAGGCAGCATTAGATCAACAGCAGAAATAATTGCTGTCACTTTGTACATTTTGACCAATAATTCTCTGTATTTTCTGCAAGAAACTTGAGTGATGCAAATGACCTTATTTTTACAGCATGCTTTTATTAAATAGTTTATTATTTTGGCAGACTAATAAAGATTTTGGTATTTGCTTTTATTTGCAATAATATTACCATGACATAAAAAAGGATTTTATGTTCTTTTTGAGGAACAAGGAGGATAAAAGTGTTGATGGATAGTGCAACTAAGGCATCAGCAATGAGCTGGAAATGAGACACATAAATATGAAAGCAGAGCTAAGAAAATAGAACTGCACCCTTGGCCTTTCTTAAAAGAACATGCACATGCCATGGTTCATTCATACAGTTACAGAAACTCCTTTTGTTTTCAGTGAGTCAGTGAAAATATGCAAAGACTAAAATATTACCAAGATTCTCAGTTGTTTGGCATATTTCTGTAATTAATGTAGTTGTGAAATATTTGAAAACATTTAGAGAAATGACTGTTGATGATGATTTTTTAGAAGACATGTATTTTCTTTGAAGTATAAAGTTGTCCTTTTTTCTAGTTATGTCTTAGACAAAGGTGGTGAAGCAATATCAATGTTCAGTTTTCCCTTTTTTGCCCTTCAAACAGACCTAACTCTTTAAAGATCAAAGAGCTGAGACCTCATAGCCAGATCAGACAATCACACCAAGGTTTTAAAAACAAAATTATCAGTCCTGTAGTAAAACAAAAAACAAACAAACAAACAAAAAAAAACCAACAACAACAACAAAAAGAAGCCTAGGTAGTGTGTAATAGAATTAATCTTATTTTATATTGTATGGGGAGTTTGGTTTCAGACTGAAAAAATTGTGACTATAGTATTCATTTTGTAATAATCTGAGCTCCTTGACAATGGGTGGTGTTATGTGCAAGGGGTATTCAGCAGTAAGAAATGTATTGATTCAAATAAATAATTGCATGTGCCTATGTGCCTTGAAAATAATAGTACTTCCTTGTCTGAGGGTGCTTAAGATTTGAATTTTGCTTATAGCCACTCTTCAAAAAGACAGTGGAAGTAGAAAAATATGAACAAAACAAATACCACATAAAAGAAATCTAAACAGGCAAACAAAACTTTCCCTCATTGGAAATTTGTTTGTTCCATTTGCCTTTTCTAAAAGGCAGCCAGTAAATAGGAATCACAAAGTATGAGTTTCTTAGAAGAATAAATCTAGCAATTAATTATATGTCAAGGCATAAGAATCAAAAAACTGCTTATGCCCATTGCCAGTCATTCACTCCCTGTCAGTAGTAGTTCACATCTTTCCTGGGATGGCATCCAACCACAGTGGCATCTAAAATATAGCAGGCTATATTGTTACAGTTGGAGGTGAAATTGAAAGTTGCACCAAACAGAAGTGACAAATTCACATTGCTCAGTGTTGCCTAGCAATAAGAGATGAGTTTGTTATGAACACTTGACTCTATATCCATCGCAAGGAGGCTTTGTATTCACACCAAAATGCCACTAGTCTTACAGGCAAAAGGGGCAAAAATAGGGTGGGCAGGAGGGAACAATCACAGTAGTTGTAAGTATGTTCTGTATTTCAAGATTTCTCTCTTTCTCAGGGAAACGAGTCAGGAAGGAAAAGGCAGAGCTTGCCTCCAGCTGAAGTCTTTGAGATTGGTCAGGTAGCTTGTTACAGACCTTAATTGTGCTTTTGAATGCCCTTAGTTGTGCTGTTTCGTTAGTAATGGCTTGTAGTTCAGACACTGCAAATGAAATTTTTACTGAATGTTCCCAAGAACTGCTCAGTAGCTGTTTAGCTGTTTTCATTGTGCAGAGCCTTCCATTTGCTTCTGCTCTATTTTTTTTTTTTTTTTTTTTTTACGGGAAAAGGACAAGTCATCAGGGAGCTTTTTCCTCCTCAAGGTATGCTTGAAGACCTTACTGGATACCCACTCACATATTTAAGCACATAATCAATTTAAAAAATCAATGCAATAGTTCCTATTAAACTGCCCCCCCCCTCCAATAACTGATCTGTTTCTGTGTTTTTATGCCATCTGCATTTTTGACAACTGAATATTTTTGACAGCATGGTCCATTGTGCCCAAGTTCACATCATTTTTTTTTTCCTCTCTTTTTTTAAAACATCATATGACTACATATGTAATAGGAAAATGGGTTATATCACACATTTTGCTGTACAGATTTGGGTTCACAGTGGATTTTCTGAACTGACAAAAATTGTACAAGAAGTATTTCTATTATAAGAGTGCATTTATTTTATAGACATGATAGATTAATGAAATGCTATGTAAATACATTGAAATTACAAACCAGTTGTGATTTTAAGAAGCTTTAGAAACAAAAAAATAAGGATGCAATTTAGAGATTATATAATTTAAGTAAAATAGAATAAAATATACATAAAAATGCATTCTCTTGTGAAATGTTTAATTAAAAATGCTAGTGCAGAATTACCTCCTTAGCTTATATGTTCATCTAGCCAAATTAACTGAATGTATGAAAATTTGAGAGTATAATTTTTATATGTTGTGTGCAAAAATGCAGCTATTGTCTCAAATTGTGACTTAGGCAGTAAGCATTGAAGGTACGAAACTGAGGTACTTGCATTTTGTAAATGTTTTTGTAAAAGCCTTTAGTAACTTTGGTCCTTTCTTTATTTCAGATTCAACGTGTTACAAACAAACATATTCCACCTGTTACAACAATCTGGCATATTACTTCCTTGATACGTGATGATACAATACCTCTCAGGTTTGCTGAGTAGCAAAGAGAAATGTAAGCAAATGAAAAGGTTTTCCACTTTCACAGTTTTTTTCTGCTTGGGGTTCTGTTTGTCTGAGAACCGTATGAATAGAAGCCATATTTTATAGTATTTCTTTAACCTCTGCCATCTGGTGTAGGTTAGTTTTTCCACTGCCAACATATCCTAGAGGCCCCAGTACCAAAATGTTTAAGTAAACATTTGGACTTTATAAATCCAGTTTAAAAAAATAGAACATTATTTTTTTAAACTTTATACTACGTTTTCCACTACTGATGACATTAATAAACACACAGACAGGTATATGGGTTAAAAGGCTTCTGGCTACAACTTTTCAGTAGCCAACCTCCGGAGATGTCAGGTCACCTGGTATCTTTAATCACCCAGTCATGCTCAGTTGTCAGGAAGGGACTTGAATATTCCCTACTGACCTAAAGCCTGAATTTGTGTCAAGGGAGTTGCACCACCACAGCCAAAGCTTTCCAAATCAAGTATGGCTTTGGGCAAATAATACTCACCCATGCCAAAGCCAGAGCTTTAAATTTTTAATTTTTTAAAATTTAAACAAAAGTCATTTTGCTGCATCAAGAGAGTATTGGTTGCTACAAAAGAATTTAGGCAAGTAACTAACCACTTAAGAAAACCAAAGAGTGTAATAACCATATCTCTAGCAACTTCCTTATGTCTGAGGAAGAAAAAAAACACAAAACTCATGTGCCAGATTTCTACTACCAAGAGGATAAAGTCCTTCTTAAACTTACAAAAGTATAGTGTTTCACTTTGTACTAGGTAGCAAATTATCAGATTTCAGTTTGAAAAAATGCAGTGCTGTTGATTGTCCCAAGCTGATTATTAGTCAGAGTGAAAAATTGAAAACTCCTTGCTTGTGCTGAGCATGGGCAGGCAGACTGAATTACCTTAATCAGTATAGTATTCTTCAGAGACAGTCACCAGGTAAAAGACACATGAATGATATGGATGCACAGATTATAGAGGAGAACATTTAAAGCTGTGTATAGGCAAGTTCCGAAGGGTAAATAAAAGATAAATAACTAGTATCTTCTTACTTAATATTGATTTAGGGAAAGTCCTGAAAAAAAACATAGGAATTTCCACTTCTTTATATGCCCACCTGATTAAATTTTTGTGTGGATGTGTATTTTTCCCTAAATTCTAAAATATCAAGGATATTGAAGGTTTGCCACCTTCACCTGATACACTTCCTAATCCTGATGAGTATTCAGAAACATGTTTCTGGCATGAAATTACTTTTTAATGAAAATTCAGAAAAGGTCTTCACTTAGTGTTTATTGAGTTTTAAATGAAACAAGTCGTAAAAATAGAGAACAATAAATTAATTAGACATAGCTCTTTTTTGAACACTGAGCTGTTGTGCAAAAGTTATACCAATTTAAATGAATTTAGAATTTCATTAGTTTAATCAGTGCGATTTGGTAATGAAGATTCATGGTATTTGTGAATTTAAATGATAACTGTTCTGGGGATAATTCTTCTTACTGGGCAGTATGGATGAAGAGACGAGGTATCCCCTTTCAGCCAGTCTGGTATGTGAAATTCTGTGCAACTTTGCAAGTCCACTAATTTCATTTATTTTATTATGCTGAGTTACAAACAGCAGCATCTGGGGAGTGAACATCCTCTCTCTGCCACAGGGATAGTGACTTCTTCTGCCTGGATGGACAACTGGTTAAATTTCCTCAGTATGAATCATCAGAAAAAATAAACAGTGCCCACACTGTGATCTTTTTAGTCATCAGTGAAACTTGTTTGGTTTAATTTAGTAATTTTCTAATTCTAGCTCACTTGAGACCATTTACTTTTTTCATTGTGGTTCTTAAACCTATGTTCCTTGGAATGGCAGCTTAGATATGCCCTGAAAGATTTACCCCAGTATTTCTTTGTAACCATTGATTAGCCCTACAACCAGTGCTCACATTTGTGTTGTACCTGGACTCACCCTGTCCCTTCAGGACCTCTTACCAATCAGCTCATTCTCTTTGCATTTGATTCTCAGTGAACTCTACCCTGGATGTTCTGTGCTTGGCTAGGCATTGTAAGAGTGCATTTAGCCTTAACAAACAAAACCATCTTTTTATCTTCCCTCTTCTGCCACAGTCTTCCCTGTAAACTTTTGGTCAGCATTAGAGAATTTTTCAAAGGACTGAAGATCACAATATTCATGCAGGTTTTTTAACATAAACACCTGTTTAAGAATCAAAATAACCAAAGTCAGAGATCCAGCAAGGAAAAGACTAGAGTTGGTTGTTGCATGTTTGGCCATTCAGTAAACATGAAGCACAGCATGTCACAACACTGTTGCTGTTTTTCTTATCAGTAATAAAAATATATAGGAAGAATCTGGGAGTAATTTTCATTAAATTATATCTTTTGTCACTTCCCTCCTAAACTGGGTGTAAAATTGGTCCTAACTCACAATCTCCCCCAGAACAGATAGGAGGGGAGGAACCTCAGACTAAATACCAGCACACAGACTGAACTGATGCCCAGGTCCTGAGGGATGAGTTCTTGGCTCTGATTTTTTTCTCTTATTTTCTATTTAATAGCAACCTTCTCTTTTTTTCACTAACATAATGCAATTCAGATTTGTCTGCACCAGGTCTACCTGCGAAGTGTGGGCTTAGGGTTTCACTTGGCAGCCCCTTTCCATGTTGGGTACTTTATAATGCCATTGTGAGGCTTTAAGTGGTCTTGACATGATTGCACTGTAATCAGTCCAATAAGGAAAAAACTCTTATTATTTAGATTCTCTATAGAAGTGAATGTACCTACGTTCAAAGTGGTGGTGCATATGTGGATTTTTATCAAGTGTAAATAAGTTTCGTGATTTATAAGATTGTTATGTTTGCTGAGTACCCAAATTCTGCCCCATAATTACTGGGTTTTTTCAATGTGATCTGCATATAGTGTGTATATATTCCCTGATTTTATTAGGTGACATGCATGGAGAAAAAGAAGAGGTACTTTTAATATTATGCGTAACATATCCAGGAACAAGGAATAATAAACAGTCTCTGGAACTTGGCAGAAGTTTAATTAAAGGGCCATCATAGACTGCATAGTTTTGGTTTTGTGTAATAAGTAGTCAAATAACATTCAGAAATTGAAAGTGTATTTTTCTATAATACACATTTTCAAGCAGGTTTCTTGGCATGCATTTTGTTTGTACTGTGCTTGAAGTTGTTTATGGAATTAGTGGTTAGTGTGTTTGTGCATGTTTGCATTCTGTCTGTTTATGAAGTATTTCACTGGTACCCTTACACAGCATGTGGTCGGTCGAAGATTATATTTGATAGCGTGTGTAGTCATGCATTTTGGTGAAAGACTTTAAAGTAAAGTGGGTTAAACCCTGGTTATCTGGAGTTATGTAAAGAGACTTATAGGTTGTATATCTTCACAAAACTTAGATACAAAAGGTGCTGCACCATTTCAAAGACGAAAGAGTGAGTTGATGCCAATTTGTCCAACAATCATGGCAATTTGAGTTGCATAAAGATAGGCTAATTCTATTAATAACTGGAACATTTGTATATTTTTATTATCATAGATGTCAAAAATAATTAGCAGATGACTCATTCTATTATAATAATAACGTGTGTAATTTTTGAAATTAACTATGGAATCAAAACCAAACCTCAAACAGGGATAATTTAAGTTGCTTCAGTCTCTAATTGACAGCTAAGTATAGGCAATACTTTCAGGACCCAGACACAGGGTTGTGAAATTAATCTGTGAATTACATTGGGCTTAGAGTGTTAATTGATACTTTTCATGGTGTTTTGAAAGTATGAGTTGTTCAGCATGTATTTAATGACATATTACTACATAAGGAATATTACTTACAGAAAATATAGATGCTGAGCAGCTCTATACACTTACAGACATCAGTTCTGTAAAGATTTTGTGAATGTTACAGAATGAAATATTGCTTTATTTAGATGCTTAACTGCAATTTTAAGAGAACTATTCTTCCTATGAATCTTGAAACTTAAGGGAAACAGAGCTGACCAATAATTATGATTTTTTTTAATGAAAATTCCACTTCTAAGTACTATTTCATTACTATTGTTAATAAAGTTCTTCATGGTAGGAAACTCCATTGTATCAGCTTTGATTTTCTTTCTTTTGGACCAATTTACATTTTTTTCATTGTGCTTCTTAAACCTTCTTCCACTGGAGTGGAGAATTTTTTTTTTTTTCATACAGGTCTCTTTTTTTTTTTCCCCCACTAGCGTAATATTAGACAATTTTCTAACACTTCTTTTACATTTCTCAAGTGTGCATTTATGAGAGCTTAAAAAAGATTTCATTAAGTTTTTCTGATTTTGAATAAGAGAATAAAATTAATGCATTTCTTGAATATCATTTATGTCGTGCACAGTTTTTATCTACTTTCTGTACATAAAATGCTGTATAGCTGTATCATTTAAAACACCATGCTGTGCTGCACAACTCCAGTTTCTTTTTATGTGTAATGCTGTAACATACAGTGAGACTTTTGTTTAAGAATAGTTGTTTATGGGACTGTAAGTGAATTCGAAATACAATAGGTAAACGTGGAATTCAGACCCTCTTAGTATTCATCCTCCTTGTAACATGCCATACCTATGTAATTCTTGAGAAGTGTAAATTCAAGCCACAGAAAATAACATTTCTATCCCTCAAGACATAGAAGCCATTCATACAGAAATGAGAAGCAAAATGTGTAAAGAAATAAACTTTAACTCTTATGAGAGTAGCAGCAGGTTCATGGCATCAGGAAGCAAAAAAAATTATGAAAGGAAGGCAAACCTGACAAACTGAATTGTGGCTCATCTGAATGTTGTTGAACTTCATTTCACTAACAAAACAGTTAAAAAATGAAAAATTACAAAAAAATCCTTCTTATCACTGTAATATACTAGTTTTAAAAGAAATGTGTATGTACTATATAAATTCATAGATCTTTGCAACTATATAGGTTTTTTCAATGTTTTAAATTGGGAGCAAAGTAGAGGATTTTAGTAAAAACTGTATGACCATACAAAGGACAGAATTTGGTGATAACTTGTCTGCAAATGTGTACAAATGCATACAAAATCAGCGTAAAAATGCAAAATTTCATGTAGGAAATGGCATATTTCTGTGTATTAATATGCAATGATTTATAAAAAGTAGAATATGTATTCTATATTATTGTATAAAGAGTCTATACATAGCATACATAGCATATGGAAGAATGCACAATTTATATATATACATATACACATACACGTGTGTGCGTGTCTGTCTCCATGTCCTATTTCTGCATAGATTCCATCTTCCAGTTCATGTTTTTGTGTAAATCAGGAGTGATTTTTAGAAGTCAAGGTTTAAAATGTTGTAAGAGGTTATTGTCAAGTCCATTATATATAGTTGACATATATTAACATATATGAGATGAGCCAAGACAATACTAAACTACTCATTTTGGGCTGAGTCCAAATACTGGCTCGTATGCCAACTACTTACCAGCATAATATTTAGATAATATTCTTCAGCAGACAAGGTTTTATGTTGTAAAGAGAGATCCATGTAACCTGGGTGTTCTTGAAAATAGAACTTAACTTTTATGGTATTTAAGTGTTTTAAGCATGATAGCTTTTATATCTTCCACTTTGTGCTTTCCTTTCAGTGAGAGAACAGCAATTTATCTTCCAGGAAAATTCAGCAGATCTTTTGAGTCTTAAAGCATGTAAGAAGTCAGGCAATGTCCAAGTGAGCACAATATTCACAACCCCCTGGAAAGCATTTTTAAACCCTGAGATAGAATTTTTGGGTTTGCAAACAATAATAAAATTATTGTCTAAAATTTTGCTTTTAATATATGTAAACATCCTAAGGGATTACAGATGTGTTCCGCTTCATTATATGTTTTGGCTTCAGACATCATTACCCTCTAAAAGTCACTTCAGGTCCAGGTGTGACTATTTGCTATTTAAGAAGTCAAGCAGCTAGTTCATTATCCACTTAAAAAATAAAATTCTGTCCTTAAGACAAAAGGAGAAGGGCACTTTCCATGACATTTTCAATGAACTGGAACTTCTTTCTTCAAATGATATTCCAAAAACTTGCTTTTTCTCTTGGAACTGGGTCAGAGTTTTTCTAGCCTTGATAAAATTGGCATCCTTTCTCGAAATCGAAATATGCCAGCCGTAGTACTTTTTCAGTAATACAGTTATCATGCAGAAAATCTTTGATAAGGCCACATATGCACCATTTGTGCTATAGAGATTCATGAACCTGCAAGGTTATGTGACTGTGAGTAACCCCTGCTGCCATTTGATGTTACTAAGTCTTCAAAAATCTTGACCGTGAGACAGACTTCTTTTTCCCCCAAAGGCTCAACATTCTTTTTTGTGCTACATTTTTCAGAAGAACTCTTTGTTTGAAGAAGCTGGGCAGGGTAAAGCTGGCAGACTGGAACACTGCCCTGATGTGTTGTGACAGACATGTAATCTGCCATTTGACCACTGGTTCACACATCAGTGTTAATGTGAATGTGACACCTCTCAGCATACTGTTAATCATGCATTACTCTTCTGTCTAAAATGTGGAGATGTGGAGTAGACTTTTATTCTTTTCAGAAGACTACACAAAAAACCCTGGTGAAATGAAATTTTACAGCCATAAAAAGCAAACTGATTGACAGCTGCAAATCATAGTCACAGCAACATTGATATATACATATTTATGGATCCCTAGATTTCAAAACTAAAAAGGATCATTAGAACAGTCTGCTTAATCTAACGCACTCCCACTCTAAACATGCAAGGAGTCAAATATGTAGTCCCATGTTGTGTGTGGAAACCTAGAAGATGACCTTCTGTGGTCCAGAAAGGAGATCAATTCAGCTTCTTTTCCTCGCTAACACTTTTACATCTCTTGGGTTTTGTTTCTTTTTCTCCTGGTGTTTCATCACCAAAGTGCCCAGGAGTTCATCTGCTTTCATTCAACTGAAATGCATGTACCAGATGGTGCAAATAGCCCAGTATATTTCAATCCTGTATCCATGTCAAAAAACAGGCAGACTGCTGCAGTTCTTGGTTGCTGCACCTCATGGTATCAAAGGCTGGCTAAGAAGAGTGACACTGCTTGACGATGAATAAGATTTTTCAGGTCTGGCAGGGAAGTTGCTTTGGAAGCTAAAATCCTGCTTCTACTCTGTAGGAGTTGCTTTTCATGATTAATTAATTGTGTTTACGCTAATCTACAAAGGACGTAAAGAAATATAAAAACAGAGATACAGAAATGTGTCTAGTTAAGATACTTTATAGTAACCATTTCATCACCTGCATTTTAAGCATGTTATCTACTTGCTTGCTAGAATTTTAAAAGAAATAGACCTAAACCAGAAAGTTCTATATTGTACTTTTCAACATTCTTTCATGTTATCTACTTGCTTGCTAGAATTTTAAAAGAAATAGACCTAAACCAGAAAGTTCTATATTGTACTTTTCAACATTCTTTTACAGGAGGACCACTGAGATCTCTGTTTGCTATGTGAACAGCCTAGATCTCCGATGTCTTTAAGACAATGAAGTCTGAAAGTATCTTGAAGGCTAGGCAGTGCCTGAAGGTCACTAGCTGCTTTCATCTGATAGCACCTGCTTAGAGTTTGGCCTCAAGACTTCCAAAATATCACCATAGTAAAGCCTTAGATATGCAAAAGCTATAGCTAGAAACATGATGATATGAGGCTTCAAAGAATGGACAGACAGTTGTTTGTCTTGGAAAACAGAAATTGGAGATAGTAGTTGAAAGCTGTTTGTGGCAAAAGTCAACATTCTCTCTCTTGGTTTTCTGACTCCTAAATGCTGTAGCAGTAACACAGGGTACAAGAAGAGTAATGCTGTCCTGTTCATTCCTCCGGCATATTACTAATCCCACAAGTAACAGAAAACTCATGTGGTGCTCTCTCACCCTGTGCTCTGTCATATCTACAAGAGTGTGTCTCTCTTAAGACCCAGACAAAGTATTCCTTGGCCTGTTTGGGTTACCTGTAAATTTTTTTTCTTAATGTTGTGTGTAAGCTAGGATATGAGAATTTCAAAACATGCTGGAAAATTCTGGTTTGACTGATTTTAGTGGTCTTTGGGATGATTTATACGTGGCTCAGGAAGGGACAGGGCTTTTCTATCAGTTTAACCTGTCAAGCTCTAAAGCTTTTCTCTGTTTTGTTTTTTTTTTATTTTATTGTCAAGTCTTCATTGTTCTGAATCTCTAAACATTTATGGGTTTTTTAACCACTGAAGAGACATATACCTTACTTGGAAAATTATCTTTCTTCCTGAGCAAAGAATTCCAGGACAGAAAGGAGTACCACAGAATAGTTCATATAGCTGAAAGACCTATCTTGCAAGAAATTACTGTTAGTTGCATGTTCATTTTGCATTACCACATGTAGTGCAGGTATTCTTGTTGCCAAATCTATGTACATGTATTTTTTTTATATTCAGAAGCTCTAGTTCACCTGCAGTCATGGTGTAGGTGGTTCTTCTCATGTGCATTGTAGTTACAGGAGTATAATTTTAAGCAGAAGTCATACTGAAAAGAATTCTTTATTTGTCTAAAGGCATGTCATAGATTAGGTAGAAACTATCAAACAGGCCATGCATGGCACCTATATATATAATGGAAAATTGCAAAAAAATAAGTCAGGAGAGAAAGGTTATTTAATATGATAGATGAAAGTGTCACAAAGACTAGTAGGATGAAGGTAATAAGTTTAGACTGTCTACCTGAAAAATTCTGAACAGCAAATTAATTGCACTAAACAACTGTATATTCTCTAAGGGGAAACATTAGCAGTCCAATTGCTTGAGATTTTTGAGGCCAAAGGAGCAGCAAAATACATGTTGGGGAAAAAACTTGAATTGGCAGGTAGGTAGATTAGCTGACCTATTAGTTCTTTTCTATTGCAAACTTCTATGATTTTGTGTGGGGAAAATTCCTTTTCAACCCACGCTGGCAATCTGTTTATGTTCTGAAGTATGATGATTGACATCCCTTTTAACTTTTAACCTAGAGAATGTCTCTGCAAGTGTTATTCCTACATATAAATGTCTAATGCTTTTAATAAAAAAAAAAAAAAAGTCTCTCAATTAGGGGACTATATCCATGTGCAAATGCAGAATGGAGATCACAACAGAGTCTGAGGTGTTATCGCGGCATGGGCAGCACACTCCCACTCAGGAAGGATGGGGCGTTGAGAAGGAAAAGGGAGCATTTGGGGCTTTATAGTCTAGAGAGTGAAGGCAAACAAGAGAAAAGTGGATTAAAACAGTCAGAAAGAAGGGTATAATTTTTATTGAAAGGGGGAATAGGAAGAAAAGAATAGAGGAAAATTGCAAGGTTGCAAGGAATAAAAATAGAGAAGCAAGATAGGCAATGAGAGCTAATTTGTGGAGTAGAAGAACCAGAACATTAAGGATGTTCTGTTATTATTATGGTGCCAGAGTAGCTTGCTACCTATAAGCACTTACCTTTGGTTCATCTACATGCAGCCTTATTTTTTTTTCATTTCAAACAGTGTAATATTTAGTAGGCATCACTGAGGCACACTGCATGGATTTTTGTAAAAAATAGTGTATTTTACAACTAAAATTCAGCTTATCCATCTTTCCTGTGAAAGTAAAACTCAAAAAAATATAGAGCATTTAGAAAACTATATCACCCAAATAGAAAGAAGTTCCATATTCTGCGAGTTTTTCCTGCATTTTTATCCCTAAATGGGGGACTGGATTTCTGAGAGGGAAAACATTAGACAATAAATATTTAAGGGATTATAAACTAGCAAAACTTCATGTATTTAAATACTACAAAAATCCTCTTCACATGTTATGGTATTTAAGTAGAGCTCATTGTACAAAAAAAAAAAAAAATTGAAGAGAATTCCAGTTAATCAAAAATATCTTTGCAATGTTACTTGTTCTGACTTAAAGAAGTTTGCTGAAGCGTCAACTTCATTTCTGTCGAGGACTGTAAAAAAGATTGAAGCCGGGGCCTGGAATATGAACAAACAATGCATCTAAGTTAGTGCCCCACAGAATATTTTAAAATTATTTAACACAAATCATCTCAGTGTCAACAACTCATCACAGATAAACTATCTAATTAACAGAAGCCATCATAGTATTTGAGAACTCAGTCTTGGCTCAGTTGATATACCAGAAGGGCACTCCTTGATAAGCAAAATTTATAAAGGAAGGTTTAAAAAACATTACTGCCTGAAGTAGATTCTTCTTAGTTTTAAATTAACCCTCTGCTAGGTTGGGGTTTTTAGTAGTTTGGATTTTTTTTAATCTTAATGAGATAACAAGCACAGGATGACCTCATGTTCTCAGGTATATTCCAAGCTAAGACTCTGTTACACAGTCTATTTTATGATGCAATATTTTTTCAGTGTGTCTGCCGTGCACTTGGAACCATGCCAAAATGACAGCTCAGTTAACAAAAGTGTCCCCAGCTTTTGTAAGCACTTCTGAGATAGTTTTATCCCACTTCTTGAAAATTGCAAAGGTTGTTAAAATCCTGAGGAGATAAAACTTTAGTGCAAAACACTTTTGGGCATCAAAGCATTGACTGGTTGCTGCAGCACCAAAGCAGCCACTTATTGGAATTGTACTTATTGCAGGTGATTCACTTCCCTGCAGGAAGTCTGTGGGGAGGGAAAGATGATAATGGGATCTATGAAAATATAATATACACCAAAAGTCACTGAAAATAGCTTGTGGAAAATACTGAAAAGAGAGATCTCTCCTAGGTCTCTTGGGTGTGATGTTTATATGTGTGCAAGGAGATGATCTAGGGCAATAATATTCATTACTCTAAAACTGCTCCTGAAAGTAGTCTTTTTTACAGAGGAAATATGAAATAACACTTAGGAAGGAGTGAAGTACCGTCTTTCTATCCCATCCCAGGTAGATTATTTGCTACAATATTCGCCAAGGGTATGGCAGAAATAGGTAGAATTGATTTTTTTTTTTTCCTGAGCTGAAGGAGATCACACTGCTGATATCAAGTCTTGGAGGAAAACAATTTATCCTTAGCTATTATATGATTCCTAAAGCATTCCTAGTTTTGAACAGAGCATTCTTTCCACCATCTTAGCAAATAACAATACTGAGTTTCCCAAAGTCTTCTAAGAAAGAATTTAAAGTTACTGATAAAACAGAATAATCTACAGATGTTATTCACAAAATATTATTCTTCAGCAGAAAACAGATTTTAAATGTTGGTTTGACTGAGATTTATTATCATATCTGCGGAAGTTTTTAGGCATCTCAATTACCTACCTTTGCAAATTAGAGCTCTAGTTTTAAAAGCAATTAATAGGAAAGTAAACAGAAAGATACATATGCATAATAATAATAATTATGATAATAATAAAACATATCTGCATATTTTCATCAAAACACTCAGAATTTTCAGTGGACTAATTGGAAAATTTATGTTGGAAAATGTTATTTTCAACAGAAAATGTTTGAACATAAATGTTCCCTTCTTTCTTTGAAAAAATTGAATGGTATGAATTTTGAAAAGATTTCTTATGGTCATTTCATTAAAAATTCCCAGAGCTGTTGAGGGAGACACTGATAAGGAAAACAATAAGTCATAGTGATCAATATAATGGTGTGAAAACATCATACAATTAATCAAATGCACCAAAATTAATTTATTTTTCTTGACTTTCACTTGGCACTTCAGTAGAGGTGATGCTATTTTAAGGAACATTCTGATAAGGAGCATAGAGGTAGTGACTCTTAGGAATCTGCAGGGATCATTGAACTTTAAGGGCAGGAAGCCACCTAATAGATATACATAATGCATGCCAATATAATTCTGTTGCCTCCTGTAAAATAGACTGAAAAAAAGTCACAAAAGCTGTGAGCAGCTGAAGGAACATATTTGGCAAGACCAAGACAATTGACAATGTGTTTGGTCTGCCCCACTTCTGAATTTTTTTGACATTTCTCATTATATGGGTTTACACAATTTGTGGTAAAGTTTATTTAAAGTCCTTAGGAGATTTTTCCCCTGGATAACACTCCAGAGAGAATTTGTGTGTTGTTCACAACATGAACACCAAGCATTAAGGAGCATAGCTGAATATGGATATGTTGCTGAATTAATTTCTGAGTTATTTCTTTCATATTTAATGCATTCATGTGCCACTGAAGTTAAAAGCAGTGATGACAATGACATTCTTGTACATTCCTCTAAAGATGTGGAGTATCTCAGTTAAGTGTTGCAGAAATAACTCATTTTTCAGCTCCCTGGCAGTTCCAGATAATGATTTCAGATCAATTCAAATTAATGGCAGCTCTTGGACTATTTTCAATGTTTAACATGCACACATATTGTTTTACCAGACAGAGATATGCACAAACTTGATGTTTTCAGATGTCTTCTCCAAGTCTAGGAAGCTACTACATATATGTTCTGTTGTCTTTAACAGTTCAAGCAAGTGATGATCCTCATCACTCCACAAAAATAAAGTAATTGTTAATAAAGCCTAACTGACCTCAGTTAAATTATTTCTATAAAAAGAATAGCAAAAACTTTTCAAAAAGCACTAATAATTCCCTCCACCCCCATGTCCCCAAAGTATCAGGCTCCACCCCTAATGTCCCTTTGCAAGAAAATGTGACAAGCTAGACATACCCAAAAGTTTATATGAAAAGAATAATTTCAGAGAAAGATTCTTCAATAAAGAATGGAAATGAATTATTTCTCAAGTGATGATTTGGATTTACACACACTTTGCATCTATAATGAATATACACACAACAGAATGACTGGAGTCCAAAAATGTCTCTACACTATCGCTGTATTTTCCTGAATCTGATACTGGCAGCATGGTGAAGCACTCCCTCATAAATGTTAAAAAATGAGATAGCTTGTATCTGATAAGTGTTAGAAAAAGGGTTAGCTTTCTTGGGGTGGTTGTATCAAATTGGGATTAACATTTTCCACTTAGCCCCTTCTGCTTCTGGAGAGGCTGACATGATTTTGTGACTATGAAAGTAACACCTTTGTCATTTTCATTGTACTTCATTTCACCTTCTCATTTGTGTCTTTTTAAAATAAGATGTCTAACTGAATACAGTAATCAATGTGCCATCGATTTATATAATGCAATTGTAATCTTCTCTTTTCTATTCTCTAGTCCCTTCTTAACACAATTTAACATCTTATTTGCTTTTTTAATCACCACTGAACAAGTCTCTTCATTGAGCTGTCTACAGTAATGCCTGGATCTTTTTTTTTTCCTGAGAGGTTACAACTAATTCAGAAGACATCATTATGTATAAATACTTCAGACCATTTTCACTAATGTGTTTTTAGGGGGGGTCTTATCTGCTGCTCAGTTGTTCAACCAGATTTTTTTTGCAGAATTCAACCAAAGCTCTTCATAGTTCCTTAATTTAAATGATGCAAATGAATTTACAATTTCAGCTTCTTTATCACATTTAGTCTTTATCCTGTTTTCAAATTCAACATTCAGAATGAGCAGTACTTTTGCCAAAACTGTTTTATGTAGTTAACTCTGTATTCATCATGCTGGAAACAAGAATTTTGTTGCTGTTTTGTTAGTCTATGATTATATAGCTGCGATATCAACAACCACTAAATAGGATAAACACCCAAGAAACACCTGAAAAACACCTACTATAAAACTGTAAACCTGAGGTACATGACAGTCTAGCCATAGCTATCTGTCACAGCATTGATTTATCCTCCTAAACCAACCTTAATCATAGAACACTTGCCTCCTGTATTATGCCTGTATTTCCGTATTATCAATTTTTTAATAGTTAAGACTTCAGTAATTTACTGACTTCTGCTTTACTAAAGAGATTTTTGCTGATTTCCATGTGAATTAGTTTACAATTAAGTCACCCATGTCAAAACTACAGTGTAGTCCCTAACATTGTAGTGACAGTACAGAATGTATTGAAAGTATTTATATTTCTGGCAAGCAAGGTTTTGCCTTATTGTTTTCTTGCAGAGAACCAGACATTACTGGAAATTTTTAAATACTTGTAATATTTACAAAATTATGTTCCATGATATGTCTCTTAAAACAAATTAAAAAAAAATAAAATAATACTGCAGGAGAGGGTTCTGATAGTTGTCATTTTCACTGCCATTTTTTGTATTTGTCTAGAGCATATAGAGGTAAGAGTCTTATGCCTCTTTGTTGCAATCACATTACAATTAGTAGACAATAAACACAGGAGATATATCTCCTATTACACCACTTTTAGGTTGCATTATATTTCTCTTTTTAAGTGTGTTAACTGTTACTGCAAGACAGCTCACTGTTAAATTATTTCCAGGAAAAAATAACTACCTGCTAATATGTATATCAATAGTTTCAATTGTTTTAATTTTCTGCTTCTTCATAATTTAGAGACTGATGTAGTTACATCTACACATGTAACTATGTTACGTTGCAGGATTTCCTAGAATTTACCTCATTAAGTTTTATTTTTTTAAATTAAATCTCTCCATTCAGCCTTTGTGTAATAGCTAAGGGTAAAGAATCTTCAGCCTTCTCAAAAGACAAATTTTCTGCTATAAACAGCATGCCGTTACAACTCAACTGATTGCAAAGAATTTGGATTGCAGTGTGATTCAAGTCTTTCATTGAACTGATATTATCCACTCAACCTCAGCAATACCTTAGAGAAATACAAAGCAGAGTAACTGTCTTTTATATTGTACTCTCTCAGTGCAAGAATAATAGAGATGCCATGAACATTGCAGAGGTGTCACATTAGCTGCTGAACTAAATAGTGTGAAGTAAAGGGAACTCATTGTTAATTTTTTTACAAGGATGGAATAGATGAACGTTGCTTACAAATGAGCTTTATTTAGTTTTAAACACATTTCATGAAGTAAATAGTATATTTCCCTAATTTTCATGTCTTTTGGTATGCTTCCAAAAACTTGGAAGTGAATTAGTGTGCAATTTGCATCCAAATCTCAGCCAAGGGGATGTGGTTTATTATAATACATGGCCCTCCTAATTATTGAACAGCCCGAGAAAACTAGGCACAGTGTGCATCTGTTATTGCTTGACCACACTGCCAAACATAATTTGGCAAGCACAGAAATGTACATTGAGCAGACCTACAGTCTAATTTGCATTAGTTTGTAGTAATTATATGAAAGCTATAACTGAACCAAGCTTGTCCTCTTTTTAGAGCACATCATTCTTTTTGAAAAGAAATCTCAACCAAAAATCCAAAACAATTAAATAGCACACACATACAAAACCCTGAGAAACTCCTTGTTTGCACAGTAGACTTTCACTGTATTATTTAATGATTATCCAAATGTTATTTCTGTGTATTCTGTAAAATATCAAACAAGGATTTTTTTCCCTGCAGTTTATATAGGCTTTTCTGTGTTTTCTTTCATCCCCATTCAGAAATTTTTTATCTCTTCTGCCGAATTCTAAAACCCTATATGATTTAATACCCTGTAACTGATGATTAAAGTTACTGGTGTTTTAAAATTCAATTGCTAAGGAGGAACAGGAGGAAAGTCCTGCCTTTCATAATTTGCCTTTGACCCTTTCCGTAGTCATTTAATTCAAATTCTATTCTGACTAAAATAAAAAGTCTTACTATAAGCCACCTCATGCAACAGTAATGCTGGAAAGTAGTTACTCAAGCTCAGGGAAGCTAGGATGCTATGGTAAAAATACATACAGGTTTTGGCCTACAGAACTTCCAAGGCAAAAATCCTGTTTGCCCTCTTATTTTTCTTGTTAGATTATATATTCAGGTACACAGACATCATGGCTATGTATTAAAGGTGATGGGAAACCTAAACTAAATCAGTAGATGAGGAAATAAAGCAGAATCTCATCTGCAGAAAGTATTATTGTGTAATATTTTCCAGAAATGCAGAGGCATAAAAAGATGAGAGAGTCAAATTCAATCCCCATTGAAATCAATGACAAAAGGTAATCATTCCAACAGCCACAGGATCAAGCATAGAGGGTTTTCTTTCCCTCCCCTTCTTTAAGTAAACACTGGCATTTTCAGCTTCTCTGCAGGGGCTGGGAAGCAGAGGCACAGTATTTTTTGTTGGTAAACAACTTGACATTTTGTAGTATTGGACTAGTCAAAGGTCTTTCAATCTAGGGTTTGAGTATTAGGAAATAACTGTATATTCACTATGTACTTGGGTATTCGCAGATAGCTTAGGGTAATTATTAGCCAGCACAACCAGAGTCAGAAACATTTACTGTGAAGTGACCATACGGAGACTATGTAAATGAGTTTCCAAGAGTGAAAATGCAATGAAGTATAAAAGTGAATAAAACCTGCTGAATATTGCTGAATGAGTGAACACTACCTCTACATTCTGATTAGCTGATCAAACCTATTTTCATAAAGAAAACCAACTTGCAATAAGTTAGAGGGGAAAGAAATCCCAATGAACCATTTACAAATGTCATTTTACAGTTGACCAAAACCCACTCAATTTCCTTTTGCATAGTATGTGGAAAATAAAGATATGCTTGCTTATACAATACCCCCTGAAAACCTGCTTTATTTTCTATTTTATTTGTTTAATGTACTTCTACAATAAATTTATAGTTTCATAAGCAAACAACTTTTTACTGAACAGGTCTCTTTCCATATCTATATATCCTCTCATTTCAGGGGCTGGAATAAAGCAGTGGAGAAAAGAAGCTGGGGAAGAGTGTTCTCAAGTAAAATCACGCTGGTTGTTATTAGTGTTTGGGATTTTTGTTCCTTTATTCGTTTGCTTGTTTTGTTTTTTGGGTTTTTTTTGTGGTTTTTGCAGGTTGTTTGGGGGTTTTTTTAAGGTTTTTTTTGCTTTCTTTTGTTTAGTAATGAGATAACTAAATAAAGCCCAGTTGCTGATTAGTAGCTGCTAATGATGAAACACAAGAAGTAGATGTGGGTAACAGTGCAGAGTTATTTTCTCTTTGTTTTATGTTTTGGGGTTTCACAGATCTGAGAATACTACACATATTTGCACAGGCAGGCCCAGGAAGAAAATATCTGTTCTCAGAGGTCCCTTCTGTTAGAAGAATAGTTCCACATAGGTATTAGTGTTATTATAGTTTGGGCATCTCACCAGAAGGTGCTTTGACACTTTGCATGGTCATTCTTTAATACACATGAAAGTTTTCCACTTTAATACACGTGCAAAGTTTTCCATGCTGCAGGTTCCTTATGAAAAGGGATTTGACATGTCTGGTTTTAAGATTCTTTTTTTTTGTCTAAAAGTCATGTTCATGATGATGACCAAATGAAAATCACTTTGTTTTCAAAACAAGAAAATTCTGCAATACTCAAAGGATGGCATATAATTAATAATTTTGAAATGGAATTATTTTTCTCCCTCTGTCTTAATTATTTTTCCACATTTATTTTTACTCAGTCGCATTCATCCAACTTCCAACATGACCATAATGATGAAATCTTTCAGAGAGTGTTAAGTTAGGTTCCCCCTCTGAACCACAAGAATAGCCACTGAACTGCATTCTCTTCTTACATTGTAGATACCTTAAGGTATCGTGTTGAAACCATAGTTTTGGAGATACTTACACAAAACACTTTCTCTTAATGAAAGTCTGTACAGAGCTATCTATGTGCTACAGTATAGGTACAGGCATTTCCTATCAAGAAACTGATGGGCTTGTAATGGTGCATGAATTGTGTCTGTGGGTCTCTTGGAAACAGATGTCATGCAAACTTCATGCAAAGTGACTTCCCAGGAAGTAATTTTCAACTGATTTTCGACTTTTGCAAGTTACTGCAGCATAGTTTGATCTCCAGTCATTTCCAGCTGCACAATTAGAACTGGTGTCACTACTTAGAGCCTTTTGAACGAGCTGGTGGGCTTAAAGCCATATAGAAGACAATTTGAAGCCTCCCAAGGAAGGCTAAGCCTAGACTTAGTTAAGGAAGTCAGTTTTAAATGGAAGGGTTTGCCATGAGTGAAGGTTTTATGTCTGTGGAGCAGTTTAAGCCTCCTAACAGCTCACTGCAACAAGAGAGTAGCATACAGAGAGTGATAAGAAAGACAAGGAGGAGGGGCTTGCATTTTTTTCCCAGGATAACTCCTCATGTCTTTCTTTCCTTTCTCTTCAAATACTTTCTTACTGGATTCCCAAGCAAAAGAAAATTTTCTCCTTAAAAAATAGTCTCTAAGGAATACAGCTTGCAGTCAGCAGTCACACTTGCTTTAATTTCTATTTTTCACTGAAAGTTTCTACTGAAAATGTATATAACTGCTTGTTCTTATCTTAATGTCTGTATTTAACTTTTGTCCTGTTTACAGGCCCAGCTTCAATCCTCTTAGTTACCTAAGAATAAATCTTTGATTTTTTAATGCTATCTTTTTTCCATCCGTGCCATGTACAGTCTTTTTTCCATCAGCCATGAAGATTACCTGCATCAATGAGGCTTTCAGTATACCTGCTTATCCCAGTCTTCTTCAGAATGTGTTTAGCAGCACCAGAGCACACTCAGTGACTCTACTGAGCTGTGAAAGGAGTATCAGGGTGAATTTACCAGGCTTAAGCAAGATAAATGGAATAAAATAAGGTATAGACAGACTTGGCTGTGTAGAATATAAGTAAACAGATTGTGGTCTCTGGAAGTAAAAAGAATGCAGTGAACATTATTTTTGCTACAATACTGCAGAAAAGACTGACTATGTCAAAGGGCTAAAAATCTAAAGAACCACTTTTGGAATTCCCACTTGAAGAATATTTTAGCTCCTGTAGGATTTCATTCTGTTCATTGTGTGTATTTATATGTCCTACAGGTTCTAACAAAAAATTTACAGAAATTCCTAGGTTATCCTGACTATTGGAACTACATAAAACTCAAGAACAAAATTTTATCTAATATCTTTTTCCCTGAGCCAAGTAAGGCACCACTCAGGAACCATCTATCTAAACTATCCAAACCCTACTGGCAAGGAAGTGCTATGCAATGTTTCACATTTAATATGAGTTATCAGAAAAGGGAAGTTCCCACATTTTATCTTGGGCAACAAATTTTATATCAGCTTTGGATTTGTCAAGGAGGACTTTCAGGGGAAAAAAAATCCATTTCTGTTTCAGATAATGCAGGAAGTGTACAGTGTATATTGCTGAGTTATTTTTTTCCAGAAGTTAATCCCCTCAGTGTCAGAAAAAAATATAAAACTAAAATCTTTATTTCTTGGTCTATCTTTAGCTTTTAGTGACTTGCTCAGGTTTATTTGCTAGATGAAGCAGCGGTTTCATACCTGGCAATTACACATCCAAATCAGTTGTCCTTTATGAACTAAGCAGTTCCTAAATGTACTGCTTGAGAATAGTTTTCTAGTTTAATGACACCAATTGTCTGGTAAAAAGAATCAACATGAACAACTATTTTGTCAGTGTTACTTTTTTGTCATATAAATTTTCCATAACCAGACTAGAAATTTAAAATAGTCAGCCTTCTCACTCTAAGATGACTTATGCATGTTTTCCACAAAGACTATTTGGTCTTGATATAGCATACAAAGAAGAGAGTAATTAAGTGAAAAAAAGAGTGTGTGACTAATATAAACAATATATTATCATTTGTACGAAGAAAATTCATTTATTATTGTATTTCTTTTTAATATCATGCATAAGTTTATACACTGAGCCAATTTAATTTGGTTCTGCCTTTTTCAGAAAGATTTCAAATATAAAATATTACTTTTCACAGGCATTGAAGGAAATACAAAAATAAAATGCAAGGTACTTTCAGATTTTGTGAGTATAGAACTGTGGAAAGAATATTCCAATGCAAACAGCCAGTAATTAGTAAAATGAAAATAATACTGAAATAAAATGGAAATAATTAGTATTTGGAAATAATATACTTTCATGTTAATACATGTGATTTCTCCTTACAATTTGTCAATATAATGGCACATGTGGGCCTGTGGTTTACCTTGGCTAGCAACATTGAAATGAAATTTGTCTTCTTGTTTTCAGTAATTTATAAAAGTTTACATTGCTTGATATGAAATACATCATTTCTCAGCAGTGAAAGACACAGCCTGAATCTTCAGACAGTGTGAAACAATAGCTCTAAGGAAAATGTAAATTCACTTCTGTGGTGTTATAATTCTGACACTGAATCCTGAAAGGTAACATTTTAAATGTTTTAACAAAATTCAGTAGCATCAAATTTTGTCAGTCTTCACTAACTGATTTCCTGTTTACTTTTTCCATAACAAAATTATCCATGAGAACACTTACAGCCTGAAATAAAGTGAAATCCACTTGTCGAAGGGCTTCTTATGCTGTCTGCATTATAGTGTGCAATTTATTAGAATTAATTGCCATCAGTGAAGGACTTCAGAGTGGCTACTAAACCTGTGTGTGTTTGACACAGAGCAACCCCACTTCTGAAAATTGAAGTCCACTGTGCTAGAATAGATACAGCCTTGAATCTCTAGGTTCTATCACAGAGCGCATTTTGAAATTTGTAATTTATTCCAATTTAGCTTATAATTTTCTTAAGTATGACAAAAAACCTAAATCATGATTTACAATGCAAAGCTAACACAGCAGGAATTATATCTTCATACATAATTAATAACCAATGTACACTGTCTTCATATGGCACAGAGTACAATACTTAATATAAACATAATGTTGGATTTTGGAGAATATTAAAGCATATTGACCTACTGATCTATTTATTGTGGTGGGTGGTCTTGCTTTTAAACTCACAGATTGTCATTTACAGAAAACAGAATGGAAGATTCACACACACACATACCCCAGACCCCAAAAAGTTAAACTGATTTTTGTTTTCAATGTGAATGAAAGAAAATGTTTCATTTACTTACTTACATCAACTGATCTGTATCTTTTTCTCTTTTTTTTTTTTTTTTTTTTTTTTTGTCTACACTTGTGCTATCCATTATAAATTTGGTCACCCTGATAGTGCTTTTTGAGATAATGCCATACTAGATACTATATGTGAAATGTGATTAATGACTTCCAAATTTGAGATCACTGTCTATTTGTACTTCATTGAGTCATTAGAGAATTGCGACTCAGGAGGATGAAATTTCTGAATTTTTTGCCCAAAAAGAAACAGATTTTCTAGTGAAATCTAAAGAGAAACATTAGTATCAGAACTTAATATCAATATTGTGATATCTAGATTGAGATCATAGCTAGAAGGCAGAAAGAGAGAGACTGCTTTCCACACATATAATTTCCTGTACAAGTCTATACTATCTCACATTTTTTTGAAGGCTTATTTAATTCGTGTTGGCATTCACCAACATTTGATAAACATGTCACTCCTCACCAGGTGTTCTAACTAAAAACAGAGATGGACGAAATATATTCTACAGTCTGCTTGTAATAGAGGTCTACTACTTTAATGAAAATTTAAAAAAAATATTGTGTTTTTAAAAATATTTGCAAAGTAATCAGTGAAAATAAATATGATGAAAGCGTGCCTACATTAATTTACATGATTTTGTGAAAAGTTCTTTTCCATAAAGAGATTAAGTTTTTTTTACTGGAAGCTGCTTTTGCATGTTAGGTAATTTTTTCTCTTCTGTGTTTTTATTCTTGAGGGCAGTTTGATGATCAGTACACATCATAGGATAAATATTGTGGCTGTGTCTGTCTAGGAGAAATCAACCAAAAATTCTAACATACTAAATAGTATTCTCAAAGATATAATCTGCAGAGAGTATCTACTTTATCTGACAAACATAATTTCAATTCAGGAAATAGCTCACAATCATTCTAGTGCATCTGACATCAGTGGTATCCACACAGCCATTCTGTGCAAAGTCCCTGCTTTAAAGGTCTTCCCATCACTGTTACTGGTCTCACAGATGATGAAGTATGACACTCCATAAACAATGAGCTGGGCCTTTTGTAGGCTGCTTTGCTTTTTTTGGCTTCAAACTGCCACTGAATGTCAAATCAATTTGGCTTTCATTAGAACAGCTTTATATGTGCAAATGTATTTGTGTCTGGTAGCTACTTTTTTCCATTTTTGCTTTCCTTTCCCTTTGCTTTTTTTCTCCTTTCCCTTGAATGATGTAATTTTTCTCTAATCAAAGCCAACACCTGTTTCTCTAAAATAGGACCCTCTGTGTAAAGCTCTTTATCATAATCTGAGTACACTCTAGATGGGTTCATTATGAATCAAGTTCTCTCGGAATAAAGAGGAAGTGCTCTGCTACAGTGACATTGTACATCATAGAGCCTGGCTAAAGTCAAGAGCTGATGTAACCTTGACTTTTGACATGCCAACAGACTGCAGTCTAGATAATGCAAGGTGTGTAAGCTACTGTCTTTGATAAGTAATAAAACAAATAATGTCTGATGCTTTGTTTAGGAGCAGCTCAACTGTTACACAGTGCTGTATTGGGCTTGATGGGGTAATGTTTTTTTCTTAACCAATTTAAAAGAATCACAAAACTGCAACTTTAAAAATTGCAAAACCAGGATTTCTGGTTTTGTAAACTGCAAGCCTGCTTAGGCAAGCTAAATGTAGAATGCCATACTCTGAGAAGAATAGAACAAAATAGGGAGGTATGAGTCAGTGAAGATCTGCTCCAACAGAGTACACTACAAGTAGTCTGAAATGGCTGAAGTTTAGGAAAGGGAAATTAGAAGGGGAAAGGCTATGTATGTCCTAAAAGGCTGCCATAAACTCTGTGTTGTGACACATTTGAAAGAAACACAGGCTCACTTTTCATGGACCTAAAATCAGTTGCCTCTGAGACTTGTCTCATGGAAATAGCTGTTGAAGGGTACTATGCCTGGAATGGTTTAAGATTGTGGTGAAAAA
Organism: Taeniopygia guttata; assembly: GCF_048771995.1. NCBI lineage: Eukaryota > Metazoa > Chordata > Aves > Passeriformes > Estrildidae > Taeniopygia > Taeniopygia guttata. The sequence continues at coordinate 35,551,115 of NC_133030.1, read as the reverse complement.
GAGCATAAAATTCCTTTTCCTCCTCCAGAAATATCTTGCTTTCTAATTTTCATCACAAAACCATTCTTCCTCTTTTTGATCCATCTTATACAAGCTGAAAGTCAGGATATATTTCCATTTACTTCATACATTCATAAAATCACTATGGCTGGAAAAGACTTAAAAGATCAGGGATCATAATTAACCCAGCACTACTGTGTTCGCCACTAAGCCATATTCCTAAGTGCCAAATCCACATGTTTTTCTGAACACTTCTAGGGATGGAACACTTTCAGGAGAAATATATGTTTTGAAATAACTACCTAACTATAACCAGGTCAGATGCATGTCCTATCCCAAGTAACAAGGCACTTGTAAGTAGTCAAACTACATGCTGTGTCCTCTTGCTAGTGTTGATCCTTTTGCAAAGAACCAGAAATACATTTTACTTCTTTAAATGGAAAGACATACATTTTAGAAGCTGGGGAACCTACAGATAGACAGTAGGAGTGAGACAGAAAAAAATAGTGTCAACTTTATCCCCACTCCATCTAAACATGAACATTTGACACTTATGAAGGAAGAAGCTTTCTCTGGACATTGCAGGATAGAAATAAGACAAGAGAAGCAGCCTTTGCTCACCACTTTCAATAATGGGCTCAAACATCTTCAGAGGACTTCAGGCTGTCCAGGAAGGGTCCTTGCTCAGTTTGTGAGGGGATGAACTTACTCCTGTATGATGAGATCCTGTGTCAGACACTCACAAGGAAAATGCCTATTTTCAGGGCTGAAGAAGAGGTATGTTTGGCTCACATACTCAGTGATTTCAAATCCAGTGCTAACTCTAACTGAAATATATTGGTAATCTGCCATCTGTGGTTTTCTTGAGCAGAAATTTTGACTGAAGTCCAGGTCTTAGTAGATATGAGGCCACGTTACCAAATCCATCCTCCTACTCGACATCATCCTTCATACTGTGTCACTGCCTTTGGATTAAGGACCATGGCAAAGTATGGAAAATGCAGATACTTCAGTTGCCAAGTCATTTCTTGGTCTCTCTGCTGAAGCTATCTATAGTGAATATTTCATTGCTGACATCTATTCTAGCCTCAGTATTGTCAAAGCATTTTTTTGTGTGTAATAAATTTGCATAAACATTTCACCCCAAATATAATGAAACATAGGATAAGAAAGACCTAAATTATATTTTAAAAAAATACTAAAAGACTTCTTGATTGATTTGCAGAGGCATAGCAAAATTCCTTCATATAGTGGCCTCATGAATGAGATGATAATATGCAAGTAAAGCATAATGATTGGCATATTAAATGCAAGATCTTTGTCACCATCTGTTTCCCGATTGTGTCAGCAAGTTGGGATTTTTTTCATGGAAGTGTGAGAATACACCATGGCCTCGAAGTATCAAAATGTCAATTATACATCACATTTTAAAGTTGGAAGCCTAAATCACAATTGTCCCTGAATTCTTCTTGAAACACTGACAAATTATTACCTATCCGTCACATTTAGCCTTACTGTACAGTAGCACAGTTATTGTGCTGGAAAATAAAACAGAGCAGGAACACTATCAAGGCCAGGTTTACAATTTTGTGATGAATACTTAAAAAATTATTCAGAAGGAGACAGGGAGAGAAATAAGAATTCAAAACAAATTGAATAGTTGTGGAACAGCCCTATCAAATACTTGTTATTTCAAGCTCAAGTACTTTGAAAACAGTTCTGTATTTCTGGTATTTTTCATTGCAAATAATCCTCATTCACAAGGAAGACAGTATTCCCTTTTCTGTATTTTCACTTGCACTGACAAAAGAAAATTGTATCCTGGTTAGTGCAATGAATCAGTATGAAGTTCAGAAGGAGAAAACCAATGTGAAACCTGACCAAAATGAAGGAACTCTTCCACTAATACCACAGGTCCTGCTTTACACCCTCAGTGGCTTTATATCAGAGTTGGTGGGAGATGTTTTAATGTCCCACGTAGGATGACATACAAACACCATTAGCTGCCAGAACAAGCAACCAAGAGGTGAAAGCACACAAAAAGGCTGCTAATTGTGATTCTGAAATATAAATACAAGACTCTTCCAAAACTGAAAAGTCCACTAATATCTCAAGGCATTATTTCTGCTAGGGGGAGGAAACAGAAGTAGGTATTGTGTAAAGTGATTCTTCATTTACTGAGGACAATGGTAACATCACCAAAAAATGCAATAGCCTTTTGATTTGCTTCTAGACCAATTACTATAACTGTGGAAAGGAGATTTCTAGATTTAAAAAAAGTGGGATAAAGAACATAATCATGTTCAGAAACCTAACATGAACTAATTTGGAAGAAGACTGTAAAGAGGTTAAATGAAAAAAGTGACCTTCCAAACTTGTACTTTAATGGACTTTTCATAAAGCATTTCTTCTATCTAATAATTTCTGATTATAGTAGTATTTATACATTATAAGATACACAATCCACTATTTAAACAGACTGCTTATACAATATTTGCCAATGAATAATAAATTTTCGCTGTAATAAGATAGCAATTTTTAAGATGCAAAATTTATTGCAAATGGGACTGATTCCAAAATTAGGAGATTGTAAGTAGCATGATTTATATTACATGTTTGGGGTCAATCTCTGTGCCTGTGAAACAGGGTTTTTAATACTTAATAAATATAAAATACATTGATTCTAATTAAGAATTAATTTTTAGTACGGCTTTGTATTTTAAGCATGTGTGTACATACATGTTAAATCAAAGTGTTTGGGAAATTTCAGTCTGGGGCTTCTGATTTAAGCAGTTGTCCATGAGCAGTTGTGTATAGGCATGTCTTCACTACTAAAAAAAAATTCTTTTTCCTTCTTCAAAAGATCATGTAAATGATCTGTGAAGCAGAGGTTTATATATTTCTGGTGGAGCAGCATGTTCTGCCAGGTAGTTAGCAGTCTCTCCATTCATCAGCAAATGGTGAATCATAAGCTGTTGGAAAGCAGAAAAGAATAAAAAAAGTCACAGTTTAAACTTTGCAGCTGTAGTTTGATAGATAAAGTTTGTAGCCTGAACATATATATAACAAAGAACCAACACTGAGAAAAAAAAATGGTATGTAAGAAAAAATCTCTTCTAAGAACTTTCATGTGCATCTGTTGCCAAGGTAACACTGTATGTATATATACGGTTTGAAGATATACACTGTAGGTATATCTTCAAACAGGTACCTTTTGGGGGTCTGACTCCCAGCTTGTGCACCTCCACCAAGATATCAACTGAATGCAGGCAGTAGGAACACACTGTGTAAAATATTAGTGTATTACAAACAGATATGGTTTTCTATGTGTGCATACTACTGGTATCACTGTCTTCTCTGAAAGTGAGGTCTGGATATGTATGTGGTAAATAAATATCTTTGAACTTTGTGAACTGTGGACATCAGTCCATCTCTCAGATTCTTATAGCAGGGATTGAAGGAAAATGTCCTTAATGTCTCTTTAACCTTTTCTTTTTCCTTTCTGTAAGTCCATCAAACAATTTCTTACTTCACCCTCTGTTAGGTCCATTGTGAAATCACTCCTGTTTACTAACAGAGAAATATCTCTCTTTTTTTTTCCTTGCTGACATTTTTTTTCCTTCTTGACTGCTCTGTCAGGCATCCAAATGAAACAAAGAATTCATTTTAAGTCTTTTTAATTAAAGAATTAGATTATTTTTAATTAAATTATTTTTAATAAAAGAATTATTTTTAATTGAAATTTTGCTGTTTAGGACATGATAATGAAACAAGTGAGTTTAAGGGAAGTTTTGCTGCCAATATCCATGTGTTTTTGTTCTCCCTCACATCAGGAATATGTCATACAAAATAATATGGTTTCTTTCATGTATTCACCTGGACTTTCAAAAGAATGCTTCGAGGCTTTCTTTCATACTCTGCTTAATAATCTTAGCAATTACAGAATTTTTATAGTCTGTATATTATATATTTTCCTGTATTTCGTTTTTAATTCTGTATAAAAAATAAATTTTAGAGTTAATTATATGTATGTTATAGAAGCATAGAATGGCTTGGGTTTAAAGGGAACACCAACTCTCCTGCTGTGGACAGGGATACCTTTCATGAAACGCAGAACTCCTTCCAGCCTTGCCAGGAGCACTTCCAGGGATGGGGCGTCCACAACTTCTCTGGGCAACCTGTTCTAGTGACTCACCACACTTACAGTAAAGAACTTTTTCCTAATATCGGATCTGAACCTACTGTCTTTCAATTTGAAGCCATTCCTTGTCTTATCACTACACACCCTTATAAAAAGTCCCTCTCCATCTTTTTTGTAGGGTGCCTTCAGATACTGGAAGGCTACAGTTAGGTCACCCCAAAGCCTTCTCTTCTGCAGGCTGAACACACCTGATCATCTAGCCTTTCCTTGGAGAAGAGTTTCTCCATCCCTTTGATCATCTTCAAAGCCCTCCTCTGGACTCACTCCAGCAGTTCCATGTCCTTCGTGTCCAGTGGGTCCCCCAGAGCTGATGCAGCCCTGCAGGCTCTCAGCAGAGCAGAGCAGAGGGGCAGAATCCCCTCCCTGGCCCTGCTGCCCACGCTGCTTTGGATGCAGCCCAGGACATGTTTGGCTTTCTGGGCTGGGAGTGCCCATGGCTGGGTCATGTCCAGCCTCTACCCACAGCACCCCCAAGTCCTTCTGGGCAGGGCTGCTCTGGGTCTGTTGATCCCCAGCCTGTGTTGTTCAGCCCCAGGTTCACCACCAGCACTTGTGTTACATCGTGCTCATGGGCACTCTGTTGCCCCTTCCCCGGGACCCTGTGACTCTGATCAAGATAACCCTGGACCCTCCTTCCTGCCCCAACAGGGTTGGCAGAGAGCCAGAGAAGCCCACCCTGTCCAAAGTCTGTATAGACCCCTGACATTTCCTGTTCGTCCTCTTTTGCCCCGCTCTCCTCTTGGACGTCACAGAATAAAGAGAGCTGCACCAACATATATCGGGGTAAGAGCCTCTTTTGGAAATCTTTACCTTCTCCTGATATTCCTCCCCTCAAAGCCTCGGATCTCTGGGCTAGCCTGATAATTCAGGGGGCTGTGAGCAGGGGGAACGTCACACTTGGTCTTGTTAAACCTCATGAGATTCCAATGGACCCACTCCAGGTCCCTCTGGATGGATCTCATCTTTCAGGTGTGTCAACCACACTACTCAGCTTGATTTCATCTGCAAACATGCTGAGATTGCCCTTGATTGCTTTGTCTGTGCCATTAATGAAGAAATGAAATAACAGTGGTCCATAACAGACTCCCGAGGGACACCACTTGTCACTGATGGACATTGATACACTGAGCCATTGACCACTACCCTCTGGATGTGACCACCCTTATCCATCTAATAGTCCACCCAATGAAACCATGTCTCTTCAGTTTAGTGAGAAGGATGCTGTGAGGGACTGTGTCAAAGGCTTTACTGAAGTCCAGAATAGATCTATGATTTTGTTCAAACAGAAACAAAGCAATCTTCTTAATCTTATGATTGAAAATGAATAATCTTCACTAAGTTTTCCTTTAGGAAAAGCTAAACCTAGATATTGAACTGTTCCAGAACCCCAAATGCAAGGTTCAGTCTTGCAAGTGCTTGTATGTGCTCAGCATTATTTGGAAGAGTAGTCCTGAGTTCAAAGTGAAGTCTGTTCAGTTATCAGTCTGAGTGAGCACTCAGGTGTTTAAAGTGTCTAACCAGGTTTTCAAAATAGAAGCTATGTTTCTTGAGGCTGTAAATCTGTAACCATGTGACAGTTCTTATTGAGAAAAAAAAAATCATAATATTTAGAGTTGATCAGTAGTACAAAAAGCTGTCTCTACTTTCATCATGCTAGATTTAAAATGAGCTGGATTCAGAAAAGCTTAACAGTTCTTTTGTTTTCATTTCTGCAGATACTGAGGCAATCTAGCTTCACTGGCATTAATGTTTGCTGAAACAAAAAATACAATTCAGAAAAGTATTTGTATAATGTGTTAACAGTTTTAATCTATCAGAATATTTGTCACTGAAACAATGCCTTGTCACTTAGTAAAACAACAGCAATTAGACATCACAATTCAATTCATTCACATGGAGTAAGGAAATGTCCAAGAGAATGATTTTGCAACATTGCAAAAATGTGGCAAAGTAAAATCAGAATTTCTAAATGGTCCTAATGCTGTATTTTTGGTTTAACTTCCTTTGTTTTCAATTAGATTTAATATGGTCTCTCTTCCTAGAGTAATGTCAGGATAACTCACTGGTTGGAAATTATTTACAATGGTAAGTAAAATAATTGGAATAACTTATTAAAGAAGCATCGTGATAAAAAAAAGCATGTGAACATAAAATAAATTTGATCAGAGGTTTCAAAATCCAAATTAGAAATAAATTTTACAATGTTTTTTATCCTAAATACCTCATAATTGTGCAGAAGCAGTTAAAATATTCAGATCAATATTGTGGTCTTTACAAGAAACTGCTGAATCGCAGCAGGAAATTTGTGTTATTCTGAAAATTGAGATCTCATAAAAAGCACTCTAGAGATCACTCTGAGGGAAGAACAATGATGGAAGTACACCATAACCTACCAGGAAATACCATGCATGACTCACAGAAACCATACACATAGATTATGTTTCATTAAAAAAAATAATTACAGTTAAAGTAAGTAAGGAAGCTTTAGTCTTTTATTTAGTTGGGTTTTTTTTGTAAAGTATTATTACTTTTCAAGGACTAGCAAGAATTTTAAATAAAAATTTTACTAAAACTTCTGAGACCAGGTTAGGGTTAGGACTAGGTTTACGTCAGGGAGAGGGAGAAAGTTGATGACCTCAGAAAAGGCTGCTACAAGATGCCTTTCCAACAGAATTTCCCCTGAGGCTTCGTATATCCTGTGGCAGAATTTTTCTTCAAGGCTTAGGATCAGTTAGGAGAACTATCCTTTTACCTCTTGGGAGAATATCTCTGACAGGTGAGATCTGTTAAAGAAGCCTCCGCTGACCTTGCAGCTCTTTGAGGAAGAGCTGGAGGAAGCTGCAGGAGGGGTTTCCACCTCCCAGGCTGGCAGCTGCGTTAAGTAGAGTCTCTCACACTTGTCCCAGTCACATTTGGTTGAATCCAGGACTGCACTGAGCTACTCTGCAGCAATGCCAGTGCCTGTGATTGTGCCTTGTTGATCTGGACTGTGACCCTGACTCATGGGATGACTTCATGACTTCCTGACAGGACTAAGCCCTGTTGTTGGTGGGGCCACAGCTTCCTTGGCCTGGCATGTTGTCATAATTTGCTTCCAAATTTTCTTTTCCCTAACTGCCTCTATTGCTCCCTGAGAGACATGTGAGACCCATAGGAAGGGTGAAAAGATTGAGGAAGTAAAGTGTGGGCTTCTGTGAGAATTCTCCCAATTGCATCTTTTTCACAAGGAGTTTCTGCATGTCCCACTACAGAAGTGTCCACCCACACTTAGCCTATAGGAAGAGTAAAAAATATCAGAGCCATGAAAACGGTGGGGTTGCAAAGAACTGGACAAGCCATAGTAGCACTGTGGCTTATCTGGGAGCTCTCTCCCACCTTCTATTTCCAATGATGGCTTCAGCATTTCTATTGGCATAAATCTCTGTCCAGATTTAACACAAGGGCTAGATTTATGGGCAAAGAGTCAGTTATATTTCTTTAGACAAGTGTTTTAAGGCTTAGCTGCACAGTGAGTGGCTGCTTCCAACACTTCTTAAAATTGTCAGAATACATCCAGAGGAGGTTTTCAGTTTAAACTAATAGAAATTGTTCATTGAAAGGCTTAAGTGATGTGAGAGTTTCCACTTTGAATTAAATATTGATTTACTATATGAGTTAGAAAAATGCTCTTGAGGACTATTTTTATGATAATTACAATACTTCTGTAATATTCTAGTATTTTTATACTATTTATGACATTTATATATTGATAGATTTTATGAAGAATTGAAGATTGCCCTTTTAGCTTGGAAAAATGTTGTCATAGCAGTCATATGCTACTGTTCAGAATGCTTATCATTTACCCCTAAATATAGTTATGAGATTAAATCAACAGAATTGATTGATAATTACATTAATATACTGTAAGTAAGGTACTAATTTGTCTTCTCAGAGGGGAAAAAAAAAGAACAACTTACTGTGCATCAACAAACATACAAACATGGAGTTCTTGGAGATAGGAAAATAAAATGTAATGTTCTCCAATCATTCAAATATTTTCATAAGAAAGATACCACTGAGATATATAGGGTTACATATAGTACTACTGCACAAATAGATTTATATCTGATACAGTATTGACACTTTAATTTGATAAACCCGATCAATAGTAATTTCAAGATTGAGTACATGCATTCTCTGCTCTTCTTTTTTTGCTGTGTTTATTTATTCGGTTTAATTTGGTTTGTCTAGTTAGCATTTCTAGAATGACAGTGATATGAGGTCTAAACTGAATGTAGGCATTAGGCAAAATATTTCAGCATTTCATTGTTTATTTTAATTTGAAATTAATTAATGTGAGATATCAGGCCCTATAAAGACAATGAGTGCCATCTATAAATGATAATATAAATCAATAAAGAGGAGGAGGTTACATGATTTATGTTGGAACTGAGCCACCATGTAATAACTGATGCTCGTTACAGCCTCAACAATGAATGGGAAATCAAAACATTAAATACTGCAAGCAAGAAGACCATCCTATTTTGCAGTGAGTTTAAGATACTCTATTTGTAATTCATTTTTATCCTTTTAAAAGGCAGGTTAAATCTTTCATTTAAATAGACATCTTGCCTAAGAAAGGGGCTGCTGGAGTTTGCCCAATGTTTCCATGCCTTTGAGTTGTTGCCAGCTTTGCTTGAAAAATAACAAATGCAGTTGCCAAAAGCTACATGCAATAATATTGCTGTTAAGAGTACTATAGTTACAAGTTTTAGGCATGTGCTGATTTTCATATCTCTATAGTAGAGTTTACTACGTTATCAATATTGTATTTTCATTGTCTTATATTAGTAAAATAGGACTTCAGAATTGTTTTGCATATCTCTCTTGAAGAATAAAAACAAATAGTTCTACTTTTGAGCTGATTGGCACACTATGAAAACACCGAAAGAGTCTCTATGAGTAGGGCTGCATTGACACACTGAAAGCAGGTGTAACATTTCTCCAGAGATTTTACTTATTCTCCTAATTTCTTCTAATTTTATTTATTCTCCTAGTTTCAGCACATATTTTCAGATGAGGATTTCACTCTTCTTATCATTTTCTTAATAACTGTATTTTAATTAATTTTGAAGAGAAAAGATTTTAAGTCTTCTTTCTCCATACACGTTTTAGCTGAAAAAGAAGAAAAACAAACAACTGGTGGAACTTCACTGCAAATGTTGTCTTACGAAGTGTCCCTGTATCAGGAAGCTGTCAGGTGAACCATTTCTCTTTTCTATTATTTGAGTGCATTAAAATGAGATGTCCAAGTCCTCTGCAGATTCTGGAGTTACTGCAAATTAAGCTGTTTTGCATTCCAGAAGTCATTGTCATGGAGATTTATGAGTATGGGGTCGAAGAGGATATGAATGACACCTGTGGTAGATAAGTTTGTAGATGGGGTACTTTACATCAGTGCCCAGTCTTCTTACCAAATTTGATCCTTTTGAGTAAGAAAAAAATAATCATATCCTGTTTCAGAATAAAGGTAAGAGAGCTACAGATTCCTAGAAGAGAAGATATGTGGGTCTGTATTTGTGTTCTTTTTACCTACCAGTAAAAAGAACACAAATACTGTTCTTTTTACCTACCTTCTTCACTTCCTGAGGAAGCTCCCAGGGAGTCAGGTAACTGCCATTTTAATAGTCTGAGCTGAGGTTATAAGATAGTGCAAGCCACCAGAATGATAAACAGTGTGTACCATTAAACTGGGACAGAGGTCATAGAAATTTATCTAGATCAATACCCAATTCTTAACAAGGGTCAAAGATATTAAGAGGCTCCCCAGGGAAGTGATCACAGCACCAACCTGATAGAGTTTAATAAGCACTTGTACAATGCTCTCAGGTACATGGTGTGATTCTTGTGACTGTCCTGTTCAGGCTGGGAGTTGGACTTTGATGACCCTTATGGGTGCCTTGCAACTCAGAATATTCTGTGATTCTATAGTCTTGCAGTTTATGAAAGTTGCATGAATAACTTTTCGATAAAAGGATCTAATAATGGAAATTTGTCAACAGGTTGCTTGCAGAGTAAGCTCCTTGTCCCAGGAGTAAGCTTACTTACATGATCGTTAACATGTTTTTGTTTTCTTTATAATATTTCATTTTTTTTGTTGCAGTGTACAAGAGGTTGTAATATCATTCTAGATATAGCAACTTTTTGGTTTCAATCTATACTGTAGATGAAACAAATACACTTTTTAATCTTTTCATCGGGTAAAATTTTCAAAGTTTTTTGTTCTTATAACAATTTATTTTTGCTTAACACAGTTTGGAGTTCTTTACTTTCCTCTTGAGAGAATTTCCTCCCTGATTGGACTTTTTTTATATCCTTTTGGGAAAAGGATTCTCTTTATTTAGATGTGAGTGGAACTAACTCATGACTCAGCTGAAAGAAACTTTCCAAACACGATAACCTCAATACCACAAATTCAGTCCTACTTGCCTTTAGGTGGACATAGAAGCTGCTTGTCAGCTTTGTGGCATTTGTTCAGTAATGTCAAGTGAGAGTTTCAAAAAGTTATCATCATGTCTATGGAACTTCATTTCTTTACGAATTTCTGTGATTCTTCTGCTAATGTTGACTGCTTTCATCAAGGGTGGGAGATTTTCAATTATGTTGATAGGTTTCAATACTGCATTTTGAGCTGTAGTGGAGTCAGCCCTTAAAACAATAATGTTGAAGATATACAAAGGGCAGACAATTATTTTCATTAGCCTAAGACTAATAGCTCAAGTCTGAAGTAGGATTTGAAGCTACAAGGTATGTCCAAACACTCCCACTCTCCCACCTATCACTCTCCAAATTGTCTGCATGATCCTGAGCTTTGAGGGGTGTGTTGACTGATAGTGCTCTACACAAATGACCTTTCAAATGAAGGAGTTTAAGTAACAGGCTGCTGCCCTTCTAGAAATGCTTTTCTGCCTCTTTTAGCTTTAATTTTCCAGCATTCTTTCCTTTGCGTGAATGAAAGGATAACTGTTTGGATATGTGAAATGATGATTTATTGTCAGAATCATTACAGTAGTGTTAAAAACAAATAGCTCACCAACTGTCTGTTCTCTTAAACATGTGGTGTATGAGTGCTTCAGTGTTCTGTTCAAAGCAGAGACTTTATCTTTGTTCATACAATAAAAAGATCCCCTTTACATTATTTACTTTAGTTTAGATTACTGTGTTTCCAACTGTCATAAGTATGTCAGAAACACAAGTTTAAAACATTATATTTTACTTGCCAAAACAAGAAATAAAAGAACGAATGGGAAATAGTCTAGCAATTTAAAATATTGCAGCTTTTTTTAAAGCAACAAAAAGACAAAAAAAAAAAAAAAAAGTGGAAGAATGAAGGGCAGCCTGTTCTCCCTTAGCAGAAAATTAAATAGTATTTGTATTTCTGGAAAGCTAACTGTAGTTTGCTCAGGCTATCTAACCATTTTTTCTCTTGATCTGTGTGGGATGTTTTTTGTAGAATGTCCTGAATTGGAAGGATGTGGGAAAGGATCACTGAACCCTGTTCCTGGTCCTGCACAGAAAAACCCCAAGAATCACACCATGTGCTATGTTCCAGGTCTTAGCTGATTGTATTCAGAGTCTTATTTTCCTGCAATATATTATGAATGGCTTTGGAAGAAACACCTGGAAATGCTAATATTGTGTGGTGACAGCAAAATGCTGGAATAAAAGAGGGAAGAAGCTGGATATCCTGGCAGTTCTGCAGTACACCAAGTCTGTTATTTCTGTTCTGTCTTTATAATGGCCATAAAATATGAGCTGGGAGTATGATGTCAATGCATCCACTTTCAATAATTGATATGATGAATAATCTCAACCTTCTGACACTTTCTGTATCTTCTCACATCTCAGGAAACTTCATTCATCAACCACATTTGAAATGTTTAAGTAATCTCAGTGATGTATGGAGCACTGAAACTCCCTTGTTAGAAATCTATGCTACTAACATTCTATCAAATTAAAAAGCCACTGAGCTCTTGTGCATAAAATTATCATAAATTATCTCTGAAGGTTCATTGCTGTTTGGAATGTTTAATTGCTCACTCAGCTGAACTTCAGCAGCTCAAGATTATTAATCAATTTGTCAGAAGGTTTCTCATAATGTCATATTTTACACTGTGGTTATATGCAAGGAAAACCCATGTGCAAGACAGTTTTATGCAGCAAGTCAAAAGTATCCATGCATACCTTTCACAATATTCATTTCATATATTTATGAGGGTATTTTTCAGTTGTTGATTTCTCACAAAACATAAGAAAATTGTAATTACCTCAGTCTAATTTATCTGGGTGGAAAACTAGATTCTCAAAAATATATTTAAAAGTAAAATGGAGACAGATAATAAAAGGTAACTCTTGAATCATTCAATCCTGGCCTACTGTTGATTGTCTTCACTACAATAAATATTCTTCTAAATGCAGTAAAGATGTTTTGAAAATGCCATACCTTAAATGTACATGAACAGCATCTTCAGCCATTTTTCTTGCACAAATGCACAGAATGCATTTTTGGTTTAAAGTAATTTTTCAGGAGAGAATTTAACTTTGATGTACTAAACCATGTATTTAATCTTAATTGAAACACATGTTCCATTATGTGCATTGAATATTTTTTATTATTTTAATGGTTATAAATTCATCCTTTTTATACAGTTTTCTTTCTTTTGTTTTACAAATGCATAAGACTTATTTTTCAAGTGTATAAGACTTTATTAATGGGCTGATGGTAATATTTTTATTTGCAAATTTTTTTATCCGTCATTTCTTTTAGGAGAAACATAGAAGTAGAGGATTCTGCATTTCCTGTTCTGGAGAATTCAAAAGTGGTTTAGATAAACATATTTAATTCTCCTGAAGCCATTTTATTTTCTTAAACCAGAAAAGTTTCAAAATATAAAGACTGGAAAAACCATGGACATTATCCACTTTTTCTACTCCATGAATGATCATCATATTATTCCCATGCATGTGGAAAGATAGAGGATGAAAGCCAACATGTAGTTAATAAATGTCAAGTATCTATTTGATCTTAAGTATTTATGTATAAATAAAGTATATCATACATGGTATTTCTACCAAAAACTGAAAATGAAAGAAAATATCAGGTTGGGTGTTTGTTTTGTCAAGCTTCTTGCATGAAATTAAAATATTGGAATGATAAATATTCTTGTGTGTCAAAAACAAATGGTCCAGCTATCAGAAATTTGCTGTGAACTGGCATTAGTATTTTTTTATTCATGTTTTTCTACTGTATTTCTTCAAAGCCTTTCTTAAAATCTATTATGTCCTTTAGCTGATGATAAAAGGGAAACAAAACAAAAGTAATAAATAAATCACCTACATTTTCTGACATCTGGGGTTATAAAAGCACATCACAACAAATGTAAAGCAGATCCTTGGTACAATTTCATCACCATTACCCAACTCCATTACAACAAAACTTCTAACACCAAAAAATAAAGATTGTCATTATGTTTGGCTTTGATTCAACTCCAAAATGATATGCAGAAGATTGAGTATAATATCGTCTGAAGAAATAGGAAGAGAAGCCAGATCTTCAGATTCCCAATAATATGTCTTAACACATGAATCCTTCCTTCATCACCCTGCTCAACAGTGATGCCTTACAGATGAACAACTGAGCTGTGATTAAACAGCTTATAGACTTTTCAGCATTTGTTTCTTTTTTTTAATCTTTTCATTATACAAGTCTGCCATAGCATATATTAGCACTAGGAAAATATAGGAATTAGAAATGCAGAGACGAACATGTTTAAAATGCACTATGTATGTGGCAGATCACAATTTCTAGAAACATTCAGTTCTGTAAGGTCTTTGTAGTTCTTCCTTTATCCAACATCAATTTATTTTGCCATTGATTACTTCAAATCAACTTGGATGTGAACATACTATTTTAACATATTATGCACGATCCCAAACCTGCACATACTTGGCTCAAATTACCTCAGAACCCTGCTGAAAACAAACTCATCACTAAGAATTGAGACTGTTACTGTTTCAATGAAAAGAATTTGAGGACCAGACAGGAATTTTGTATATTAAAAAGGTTAGGCATTTCTGACCTTGTACAGAGAAAATTAAAGTGGTGCTGTAATTAGCTCATCGATAAATCAATAGGTCTGAATGATAACTGGAATGGTTTGGATGTCAAGAATCCAGAAGCTTATTATGTGTGTAATAAAATAAAGATCAAGGCACATAAGTTAGCATTCACAGCTTTACTTATGTCTGCTAGTTTCTTCTCCTCTCACAACACCATCCCTCTTCTCATTTAATCATGAAAGCTAGATTAACTTCTTTTGTCATTCAACCATTTAGAAAACCTCCCTGGTGATTGAATTTCTTTATAATTTATATCAACTTTGAGCCTGAACCAGAAATTCTAGTGATGTAGTTAGTTACCCCTTGCCCAGAAACAGGTATGCTACAAGTAAAGATTGTAAGTGCAGATATTGTCCTTCCATATGCCAGAACTTCTAAAGTAACACAGTAATGCATGCTTGCATATCAGAAAGTGTGTTATCCTTTGATGTACTTCTTCCTCAATATGACTCATTAATTTAATAGCTCGTAACACTCCATTATGTTAGTCTAGCTATGACATGTTCTGTAGCGTATGTACAAAAGGTTATTATGTAATGTTTACTTGAAAAAGAAATGCTATATTTGAACATAAGAAGAATTAGAAATAGCATTCTGCTATATTTTAACACATAAAAATTTTTTGGCCATGGATTTGTATACAGTTTTTGACATAAAAGAGATTATTTATTCTTGAAACAGAAATGCTGATTATCAAATTTTTACTTAGTCATTTATTTCACTGTCCATTGGAGTCAGTTATTATGGATTTCTCCCCATATATGTCAAGAAGTAATGACTTTAATTGAGAAAGGAAAAACAGTGATCACACAAAAATCTGTTTCGAAGAACTCAGTTCTCAGTGTCTTTTGGAAAACTATGCATCAATGCATTCTCAGAAGACTCCAAAGAAATTTTCTGTGCACTTGATTTCTAAAGCTTGAACTTCTATGGTCCCAGTGATCATTCCAAGCCCTCTTGGAAACTCAGTTTCCAGCAGTAGGTATTTTAGATGCCTAAGTTTAACGGAGTTAGCAAATGATGTCTCCTATCATGCTCAAAATGACTTGATGTAACAGTGAGTAGGCCTCTCAGTGAAAGTGTTTATTGTCTCATACTCTCTGTCATTAATATTGCTGCTGGGTTTTTTATTATCTTATCACTATTTCCAATCAATTGTTCTTATCTCCACCCATGACCTTTACTTTTCATCCTTCCAATTCTTGAGGAGAATGGTAAAGGGAAGAGAGAGGGGGAGAGGGAGGTGGGTAGTGAGTGAGCTTCTGTGTGGTTTGAAATTTCATTTTAAACACTGAACTGAGGAGTACCATTCTTAAACCATGACTGGCACTAGAGAAGTAGTACACCTTTTAAATCAAATTCTTAGTGCTTTTACACTATTGATTTTTCAAGCTTTTCCTGGAAACCTCTGACATACTAAGCCAAAATTATTTTTTTACTTTATAATGCATTAAAGCTATTCACAAAGCAACAAACTGCAGGAGTAAGTTGCTTAAACACACTGCATAGTAAGGATGAATTAACATGTTTTGAATACAAGAGACCAGACGCATTCAAGTCTCCCTGGATGACACAGGTTATCCACAAAATGACACAAACATTGCTTCTTTTTTTGGGACAGGCATCTGTCAAACATTACCCTTCTAAAATCTACAGGGACATTACTTCAGCCATTTCCCATTGACACATCTTTTCTCTGTCATTTCTTCAAAATGCTTTCAGCAGGTTAAAATGGTTATTACTTCATCAGATGTCCTTGGGAGGGAGGGTAGTTAAAAGAATTCTTTGCATATAGACGGCTCCTACTGGGTAATGAATCTCATGCCTGAAAGCGTGGTTCTTCTAAAGAATCCCCCTAATGATTCACAAACCTCCTTCAGCAAGATGGTGATGCGAAGGGCAAGCAGACATAGGGAATTTTATTGCCAACTGCACTCTACCCTGTCTAAAAACATTACAAACTGCAATATTCATTTACATTATTAAAAACACAGGATTTATCTTTGTGTTCTTCTATAATGGCTATGCAGGCTACCCATACTTGTCTTGATAGTAGGTAAAACAGTAGTCAGCCATTAATTGTTAGCATCAGGCTTCTTAGGCAGTTGGAGACATTTTCATTTTAAAAGATAAATATATTTAGTGGGCAAGGTTCCTTCCAGAGTCTATGTTTCTTTTGAATAAGATAACCCAACAGCCAGGAATGAAGTGACAGATGGAAGTGCAGAGTTTCTCTACACTGATCAGGTTCCATTTTGTTTGTACCATCTGATTAGCAGGAACAGCATAGATGAATGATTGATTATGTCACCTTCATGGCTTCTGAAATTTCTCTCCTATGTATCTGATAATAGTTCATACAAAGGTGGTCCATACCACCAGTAGTGGCAGTAATTATATCCTTTGAGATCCCAAACCATCTTCTCAGTACCAGAAAGTATAAGTAAACAACAACAGTGAACTTTGTGCAAAACTAATTCTGATAAGAGACCAACCAGTTGGAATTCATACCATAAAGCTGACGATAGCTGTCGAAATTGAATTAACATGATGGTTAAACAAAAAGACAGAGAGTCTGTGCATATTTGAATTCCAGCTTCTGCAGCTAGAAAGAAAGTGTATGGTGCCAGTACCATTTTCTGCATGGCTACCAGTGGCAGGCCTTCACCCTTGAACCATTTCTGATATATCCTACAGGTCTGCTGTTCTTTTCTTGCTGTTCAATGTGTTGCACCACCACATAACACTCTATTAGTAATGACCATATGGAATTTCTTGTCATCTCTGATATTCTCTACAAGCTCTTTAAACTCTACAGTGAATAAGAGATTAATTCCTATAAAGTGCAGAATTTCCTTAAATATTTTTTTTTCAGTTACATTTCAATATTTTTGAGAGAAGAAAATTGGCCAGAAGTACTAGTTGGGCAAGTGCTCTGTTGAGTTGTTGACATTGTTCCACATAATCAGAAATTGGTATGGAAAGACTCCAAGCTTTCTTCTGCTACTATGTCATTTCAGTGCTACTTCCTTTGATTTTCCCAAGAAATGTTTTCTTTCAGTTAATGTTTATGATTGACTTCACGACCTAAGCAGTACAGCTAATGTATTGAAATGTATTCTCCTTGCTTTTGGGTGTTGAGTCTAATTATGTCACCCATGAAAAGAAACAATTTTGCTCATGTGGCAGAAATCAATTTTTTACCACTGCAATTCAAAACTCAATTTCTTTCAGTTCAAGTTCATTAGGAACCAAATCAAAACAGAAATTCATGTTCATCAGGTTTCAGTTAGCTAAATATAAAAAAAAATATATTTATCACTGAAATGCATCCGTGTGCCAAAGAGAATTTCACAAAATACGACTTATTTTATAACTCAAGGCATCATTTTGTTATTATTTTTGAACACTCCTGGAAATTTCTGCTGTGTGAATCATTCAGTGTCTCTCTCTCACTGCTAGTGCATGTTGGTGGGTTTAGAGGAGAAGCTTATTGCAGATACAATAGGCTTTATAATTTTAGGGAAAAAAAAAATTACTGATCGTAACACAAATATTACACGCAAGAACTCCAGTCAGTTTTATATGTCCATATACAGTGTGCATATTTTAATATTATAAGGGTTTGGTTTCCACCACCCGTTTCCTTAAAAAGGAGAATATTTTTTTTAAATTATTAGATTAATGTATCTAGTAAAAGAAATTATTCCTTTACTTATGTACAAGGCAGACATGGGCAAGCTTCTCATACACATAAATGCTCATACTTGATACCTCAGTCACTTTGGGAGAGATTTGTTTTTATGTAACTACAGCTAGACCTGTCTGTCTTGATAGTTTCCATCTAAGTATAAACTACAGAGCTGATGCATTTTGACACCTGGATTTCAAATTTGTATTTTTTTAGTTTAGTTTTTAACAAGAAAATAGAAGAGGAGAATGGGAAGTTCAATCTCTGATGTGCTTGATCACTGGCACACTGGAATAATATGGAGCAAAATAAAGTTCTAGAACTGTAAAAATAGCTGTCTTCACCACTAAGTAATTAATTTTTTAAGTGATCTGAAGTTATTATTATATTTATAAGCCTTGACATTTCTTACAGCTGGTTTTTATAGCACTTTATATACCTAAAAAAGATATCCAACTGAAGATGTCAAACAAAGATGAGAAGGGAAATAACTGTATTCAGTTTAAGTTTCTTCTACTATTAACTAAATAAATAATTTCTTTAAGACAATTTTAGACTTTCTTTATTTTCAGCTTCTGTCTTCAGACTGTCTATATCACATGGCCAATTTCTAGAATTTATATCAAGAAAAACAATTCCTCGGATAAGAACTGCAGAAGTGCAGTAACAATTCAAGGCATCTGCAGTGGGTAGACGGGGAGAGAGGTTGAAGCATGAATGTCCTTAAAAATAAAAGAAAGCTTTCAGTCTAATTCAACATAATGTGGTAGCCCATAGATATATTAAACTTAATCAGGTAACCAGAGTAAGTGGAATTTTGAACATCAATGTACTCTATTAATACATGAGACAAGCATGGTGGGGAAAAGGCCAGAAAGATGTAATTAAGATTAAGACCAAATTAAAAAAATTTGTTTTTTCAAAATGTATAGGCAATATGTAAAAAAGGGTAGAATTATGATGATAACTGCTGCTGGATAAAATAGAAAACTGCTGCTGGATCAAACGTCTGTAAATGCATTATTCTGACTTGGAGTGCACACCAGTGAAAATAATTTTGAAGCCAATGGCAATAATAATGTCAGAAAAAAAGGTGACTTGCTAATTATAATTTCTAGGCAAGTTACAAAGAGAATTTTAGTTTTCATTACTTATTTATTTATTTTATTTTTTATTTCAAGTCAACAGTTTGTTTTATTAATATTTTCACTTGTAAATTGGATCCATCTTTGTGTAAGTTTTAATGATTTACAATTTTGTTTTCAAATATCATAATAACACTGTTAGAATTACAACATAATTTAGATTACAGGAAAGAAGGCTTCTGACATCTATCTTCCTCCATTAGATTATATTTATTTAACACATAGGTTTAGTGAAGTTGTAGGTGAAGTTTTGAGTCTAAATTAGGAAATGGGGCTTATTCTTTGATCCTTTATGGTCAAGCAGAAATTTTAAAAATCACACATTTTTCTCCTGGGCACAATTAAATTCTAAAATATGATGTCTTTTGACAACTGTGAGTAAACTTTTAAGCTTAACAGAAAAGGTATTTGCTCTATTCATTTTAGTGCTTTACTTTATAAATAGTAAAATACATGCTAATTCTGGGATTTTTTAGTATCACAAAGTGCGTAGAGATGTAATGAAAACAACAGAATTCTGAATGTTGTTTGAGCTGCACTTTGAGTTACAGCTATGTACTTGCTATCCATATTGTTTTACTGTTCCTTCATCTGACTGATTCCTCCAGGCACAACCCCAACGAAAATATTAAGTGTATTAACATGCCATTACTATTTTAAGGGATAAAGTGATAGTGACGAGAAGTAATAGATGTCTATGCACAATGCATTCTACTGGGAAGTCTCTGACATTTAATGGTGAAATTCAGCTGCCTCAATGCTGAAAGTCAACAGCTGAAAACAATTTAAACAGGAACTGAAGATTAGACACAACTGAAAGAATGGGCAGAACTACAGGCCAAAAAATGGTATTATTCTTCTGTTCTACCAAAATAATGCAATTTTTTTAGATTTTATTGCCCTTGTGGTATTCTCTTTGTTGGCCTGAAAAGTAAAAGGCCTTTGACAATTAAGTCTCTTTTTATCAGTTTGATATAACATTTCTTAATAGCTATATACTATTGATAAATTACACTTTATATATAGTCTCCCTATAAAATTACAAAAATTCCATTACTTAATGATTTGACTTTTACACATATTTGGGTAAGAAGGTGGAGGTGTTTTGTTTCTTCCTATCTCTTCCTTTTTGGAAAAGACTTTAACAAATGTCAGTCTGAATTCCTCCTGAAAATACTTTCATTTTGTAGCTTACACAAGCAGAAGAAAAATGGGAAGTTTCAGGTGTATAGATATAACACCTAAAAAATTAATAGAGGCTAAGTGTAAACTATCTATCTTTAGAGTGAAAAGTAGTTATGGCACTGAGGCAGAATTTCTTAAGAGTTTAATTACTGACTTCTGAGGTTTTCCCTACAGCACAGAATGGCAAATCTCTGTAGAGGTTTCCCAGATAATTGAAGAGTGGGAATAAGACAGAAAACGGCCTGGGTTTTCCTTTTGTATTTTGAAATCAAGTTTTCATTCAAAGAATTAATAACTTTGGTATACCCAGAAAAAAAATAAAGCCCTAGGAAACTGGTTCTCTGCTATCAACTGTCAGCTGAGTGTTGGCTGGTTGGTTGTTTTGTTATCTGATCAGTAACTTTATGACAGGAGATAAAACCTCCATTCTACATTGCCAGAAGAAGGCTTCTACTTTCTGGTTAATGTGGAAAGTTGCTGTGGAAAGACACAGTAGGATTAATCTTACCTAAGTTTAGCCTTCAAAAAATGTCAGAATTGCAACTATATCTTCATTAAGCTAAGGTCAGACATACAAGTAAATGCTTCATATGAGTTCCTGGCACAAAGCGTTTAGTGACTCAGCTGCAGCAACACAATGGTTAAAAGAAGCACACAATTATCTATTCTGAATTTGGGCCTGGCTGCCCTAAGTATCCAGCTGTTAGATGAAGTTTACATTAATAAAATATTTGTCCTTACCCAAGGGCATTCTGAGTGGCCTGTATAAAGAACTCCGGAAAAATGAAAAGTAGATTTGTTCCTAGCAGGCAGGAAGGAAGTTGTCAGGCAGGAAGAGGATATGGACCTGTTTGCATGCAAGGGTCAGTATTTGGTTGCTGGATATTTCCTCCCTGTCCACACGACAAGAAAACCCTCAATTTCCTGCGCTGGACAAATGGCAGGAAAGGGTGTGAGAGTTATTGAATGACATTATCATCTTATAGCTTCATCAGTGAGGAAGGCTGCTTTCCAAAACTGAGAGCAAAGGACTGAATTTATAGACCAGATATAAGCAGCTTAAATTGTTGAGGGGTTCTTACTTAGTTTCCTTAAATGAATTCAGTTAAGATGCTGTGCCATTCTTTTCCATAGGTTCATTAATATTTTCCAGCTTTTTATTCATCAAATTACTTAAACTGTGTATGGAACATACCTGAAGAATTGGAAATATCTACAGAAACAAACCTTAATGACTCTATTTCAAGCAGGAATGTTAAAGACTTCAAAAGTTAACATTTTTTAAGGAGCAGCTTCTTTGGTACTTGTTTGTTGCTTTCGGATTTTTTAAACTAAAACTGGTAAGACATTGAAGACTGGCAAACATCTACTCCATCAGATAGCTTGTGTGATCATAGAGCTCACCAACCAATAAATAAAACAATTTGACCCTGGAAATATTCAATCCCATGTTAAATACAAACTCTACGCATTCTACTCAGGCCGGAGAGGTTATTTGCATGAGATGAAATTTTTGGGTGCTTGCAGGAAAGGTCATATGACTAAACCTGTTAAGTTTAGTGATTAAGCTATCTTTCACTATTAATTTTTTTGTGGACATTATTTTTTGCAGAATTTGGTTCACAGTCCTTTTGTTTACCCTTTTCTGAAACCTTATCCTTTTTAACATACTTACTGAAAAAATACATTCAGCTGTATACACAAGCTCAAAATTGTATGGAATTGGTTTGTGGTGCAAATCAGGAGGGACCCAAAATAGTCCAGGTCTGTTACTTTTTTCTAGGCTTTCTAAACACACCATGTATGAGCGATGGGAATATATATGCAACATGAAGTTATAAATCTGATTTGAATAGCTGCATGCAAGAGACAGTGCAAGCTAATATCTATTTTATAGTATTTAAGTAAAAAATTTATATGACTTAATATAAATTTCCTCATGCTGCTGGAGAGATGTTTGTGTTTACTGAGTGCTAGATTAGAAATTCTGTATGGATTGGCTGTGGGACACAGCACAAAAATTCCATAAATGCATTTTTTTCACACACATGTGTACACCTATGTTTATTTATTGCATTAATCTACATAATGGCAAACACACTTCAGAAAGTTATAGGAGAGGTCATTCATCTATAGCAAATGAGGCACAGAAGAGACATGATGAATTGTTTTGTAGGCCCTGAACTGCAGGGACATAAATAAAGTATCCTCTGGGCTACACCGGGGATCTAGTTCAAAAAACAGAAAAAAGTGAAAAAGATGATGGAACAAAATTTATTCCTCTCTTTGTTTTTTGGTGCAAATTTTTCTTTGACACATACCATTTAACTGAGAGATGTTCCTGTGCAGCCATAACTTTTAATATGTACGGTATGATAAACATTGCATTTGCACCACTTCATCACTTCCACCACTACTGCAATAACAAACAAATAAACAATAAAATAATAAAGTTTTCTTCAGTTATTTTATAGTAATTAGTCTAATGTCACATGAAGTTTACATTTACATATAGAGCCAATATAATTTATATTCTTAGAGGATCTTAAATATTGATAACATGATATATGATGGAGTTATTTCACTGGATAATATTAATAAGATATCTATGTCCTATTTTATTATCAATGCCATTGTATGATATCATGGCCCTTTATGCTATGAGCATACTAGGCAAGCTAGTTAATAAGAATTTAATTTATGGCACAAATCTTTCACAGCATAGAAATTCCCTAAACCTCATCATACTTAACTGCTATATTCAGGATAAATTAACTGTGTCCTTAGATTAATAAACAGAAAACTCTATGTAAATTAGATACATATTACTATCTGTGAGAATGCAATAGCACAGGTGTTCTTTCATTCAGGTGTAAATCCCCATGGAGAGAATTAGTCCTGAAGTCCTTCAGAGAAAAGGGAGAATCTCAGAATGGAGGGGAAACTCTCTTACTCTTTTACTTACCATCTTAAATCATATCACAGCCATATTTCCTCCCCACCCTCACAAATCTGGTGGATAAACAGAAGATCTGGTATATCAAAGAGGCTGAACACAACCATTGCAGCTTTAAACTTGCACATGCTTCCTTTCTATGCTGATAGCCTTCAAAGCATCAGAGAGAGGCACAATGTTATCTTGACTGTTGCTCTGAAAATTTAACGTGTTTTTTTCATACTGGCTTGATAGGAAAGAGTATAGCAGGTATGAGAAAGAGTTTTCCCACTCTGTTTTGAAAAAATTGCAACCAATCAAAATCAAGGAAATCCCTGCAGCGAGCCCTGAATCTTTGGAAACCAACATAATTCACATCAATTTTGTGTTCTGACTCAAGCAGGGAGGTAACTGTGTCTTCTCAGACTAAGCTGTGATCACAGTGATTATGTGAACTCTTCCTGGGGCCTAAGGACAATGACTAAGAAGGAAAAGTATACAAACAAGTAAACCAAAACGTCTTTAAAGCAGAAAAGATTGGCATGTAATGACATAGTTTGAAGAGAACAATACCAGGACAGCAACTAGGAAAAGAAGAGAGTCAACCACATTACAGAACAAATTTACAGACCAAAAGAGGAAAAACTTGGCCTTCTGGAAAAAAATGTAAAATTCCCCAGGAAATGAGTAATTCATGGATCCTTCTTTTTCCAGGGTAGTACCTTGAACTTTATGAACCTCCTATTGTTGGAGTTGTGAGCAAAATCTTAAGCTTACTAAGAATATCACAACATTTTAATACTGATTACTGAAAAAAAAAAAATGTAGAGCCGTGAAAAAGCCCAGTTTTCTTCATATAAGCAATGTGACCACTCATTAGTTAAGTAAAATGTTTTCTGCTTTCCATTTGCATTCCCACAAAAACTAAGGTCTCCTCATTTATCTCTGTCCTTTTCTTCATAAAGCATCTAAATATTTATATTCTGATAATGAAGAAACTGAGAAACAGAGACTTCTTTTACAGAAGTACATTCATTTTGAATGTAGGAAACTAGGCTGAGAACCCAAGCTCCCACATTTCTAGTAAAACAGTCTATCCAGTGGACCACGTTTCTTCCTAGAGTTGACTCTGTGCACAGCTGCTATACAATGTCAGTTGGGGTTTTATTTTTCATTCGTTTGCACGCCATCTGTCCTGTGAGTAAAAAACAAGAAGCTATTTAAACATTCTTCTCCACTGATCTCTTTCCTTCCTTCCTTCCGTCCGCCAATAGGCTGGGAGCAGAATGGTTTGTTAAATTGCAGTTTACCTAGATACATGGATATGCATATAACTGAAGACAATGCCACCTAAGAGTCCCTCAACAACTTTAAAAAGAATGCCTTTTTCACCTTTTCCCAGAAAAATACTTTCAGCTTAGGAAAACAATCATGACATTGCTAATCTCCCGAGTAGGGAAGTTATTGAAGCCATTACATAATATCACATCGTTATATATGTACTCATGGAATATATCCCTTTCTTTTTCTTCCCATACCCTCTCTTTCTCTTTTTTCTCCTTCTCTTCCTCTCTCTATGTGTGCGTCTCTCTCTCCATTACTGTTCCTCTTCCTCTCGGTAGCCACATTTACTTTTTTGAGTCAATGAACTACACAAAAGATTTGCAAAACAACTATTAAATCACAGATATCTGTCCCCTTGCCACTGCAGCACATACCTGTAATCCCCAGGTAAAAAATATAAAAGGTATTATACAGAAGCTGAGCTTAATCTTTGTCCTTAATCAGACATGGCCTCTGTCCATTCTTATTATGACAATTGGTATACCATCACACCTGTCTGCATGTCTTCTATTTCTGAAGAAGATTTAGGACTGAAGATGTTGATAAAGGAGATACATGCCTATGCCTTAGCATAGCTGTCAGAGAAAATAATTAAGATGAACATAGGCTCAGCTGTGGATATATGCTGCTTTTTGCTAAATCTTCCATAGGGCTGTAAGTTAAAGCAAAAAACAGAGCAGTCATCAGTGGGTAAAATCTTACAGTAGTGCAGAAAGATCTGCCAGAGCCCATCTGTTGAAGCTCTTCATCATATGCTTTGGGTTTATGCTTTCTCCTGCTGTGCACAGGCAGCTCTCAGTAGATTGAGGGAAAGCCAACAACAACACCAGGCAGGTGCAAGGTACAAGTCTTGATGAACACTAAATGTGGATTGGGTGCAGCCCAGTGTGTTACAGGAGCAAGGCTTTCAACATTTTCAGGTACTCAGTGAGTACTTGAAAGAGTAGGGGTAGAATAGTTCAGTATTCCTAAAGAGGCTATGAGGGTGCTCTGACCTATTGATCCTGGACATCTCTTGGGAGCTATTGACATAAGAGATTTCCCTTTTTTTTACCAAGATAATAGGTTTTCAGTACATCCTTGTCCAGAAACTGTCCTCTACTTTGGAACTTGATCTCTGCTTTTTCTTGAAAATATGCAGCTTTTGCTGGATACCTGGAAAAAACTAGCTTTCTAGAAGCATTTAGGTTTAAAATGTGTTTGTGCTTACATTTAAAGGAGAAAAAAATGTTTCTATGTGTTCTGAGTATGTTTAAATTTGTCATCTTCTGAAAGACATTTATGTTGTATGCTCAAAAAACCTGTTATCGATCCATGCTTGATAGAGTTTTACATTACCAGTGACTGATTTTCAGGAAGCTGAACCCCTGCAGCTTCTATTGACTTTAACTGTCTCTCTGAGTAGTCAGAAGTCCTGTAAACCCTACTCCCATGATATATTAGACCTCTGTATTTATAAAATTGGTCTTGTGATAAGCAGGCAAATAATAAGTCATGCTCCTTGCTACATATCAAATGCTCATGACTCTAGATTTCCCTTAGGAATCATGTAATGCACGTTAACAGTTCTCACATATTCTTTGACAGTGGAAATATGGAGTACCGCTTTGGTCTTCTGATCTCTAGCTTTTATCTTCATTAAGGGAAAAGAGACCTTCTGGTTTTCTTCAAATATAGCATGATGTACACCAAACATATCTTTCAGCTATTGGTGTAAAACCCCCAGTACTAACAGGCAATGTAATTAATATTGATGTGAATTATCAGGTTATTCCACTTTATTGCATTTACTGACTGTGTGATGTGCTGAATATAAGAGAAACACCTGTTGTTAGTTGTTATGTAAACACTTTTTTTACCTTTTGAGCATGTATTTTACTGTAATGTCCTATATATATGTCCAGATTTCTTCTGGCAAGCAGCTTCAATTTATTAAAATAGAAATATTGTGTATGATGAGAACTTTTCAGAACATGTAAAATATTTTGTAATTCTTTTCTGATTTTTATAAATACTCTTAGTTGTGAACAGCAACCGCCATGAACGTTTAAAGAAAGTAAAATGGAAATTTAGCTTTTTTTTGTTGGATATTTTTCACAGTACATCCTCCAGCAACTTTATCTTCACGAAGTTATGTCAATACCTTCAGCCAAAACATAAGGCTTTCGTCCAATTTGTATGCTCGTCTCCAAAGAGAAAATTTTTGGCTGACAAGGAAGAGGATTTAGACTACAAACTTTGCTTGTCTGGAAAATTGTACTATGGGGAAACAGTCTAGACATGCAAACCCTTCTTGCCAGGACTGATTTTTCCTCCCAGGCTCTACATGTTGTCTTTTCTCTACTTCCCATTTTCGAGTCTTTAATATTTGTTTCGTGTCAAGTGACTATGCGTAATTTTTTTTGTCCATCTCCATCTTCCTCTGAGTATGGCATCTAGAAGACCATACCTTGTGCTATCAATCTCACTTTTTGAGAGTTTTGTACAATATACTTGATCCTCTTCTTTCATTTCTAGATTAAATGGGCAAATTTATGTGTTTTGTTCATCTCCTTCAAGGGTGAATATACTGCAGAGGAAACCTCCCAAGATAAATTATAAGTGAACCATTTCAGCTTAGCTGCTAGTGGTTTGGGTGGTCCTGTGGTTTGCAGGTCAAGATATTAGCACATCCTTAGTATGATAAGAGATGCACAAACAACTACACCCATTCTGACCAGGGATGATTCATTTTACAGAGGGGAGGGAATGTTTCCGCAGCTGTCCTGCTGAGGGGATGTACAACAGAAAAGCCCATTTAATCACTCACCATGGGCACTTCCATGGAAGTCCTAAGAGTGGAAGTTTCAAGAGGGACATCTGAATCAGTGTGTCCCCTGTCTGCCCTGCCTATATCACTTTACACTTGATGCTCTTTGGGGCCTGTGCTAGCACTTTCTAGTCTCTCAGGGTTATGGGTTGTAAGGGATTTCTGCTGCTGAAGGCCTTCTCAGGGAAAGCTCCTTTCACTTCCAGCTCTCAGATGTTTGGCACAAACCCAAAAAGAGTATGGTTCCCCTGCTAATTAGTAGATGTTCAGATATTACAAGTTCTGTTTACTGTGTGTCCAATGCTTGATGAACAAATGAATACAAATGATGGCAAAAATACAGTGGAGATGTGACAGGGATAATTCCCTTGATGAAGACTTGACAGTTACGTAAAGGGCTTAAAACCATGAAATTTAAAATAATTAGGCTCTTTGATTAAACAAACAATCAATCAAATTGCTCTTTTATTTTGTTCTTCTTTTTTTTTTCAAAAAAATAGCACTTTTGAAACAGCAGCTTGTTCAGGGTGTCATAGCCCTACCAATAGCATACAAAGAAGAGTGTTTCAACAGGGCTAGTTCTTGCAATATTACAATTGAAAGACAGCAAATTTTAAAGACTGAGGAAGAAATTCTTGTTAAAGAACACCATGACTCTTAAGCTACCAACAAATTTCAAGGTGACAGTGCCAAATCTTTTACCTTCTTCCAGCTCTTTGTTTTTCTGTTCATTCCACATCACAGACCAACTATGGCAGTATTGAATGAGTTAAGCCAGAGCTCATACAGAAGTGAATGAACTACAATCTACAGCTTGTGGGTCATCTGCCCTCTAAATCCCATGATGTGCTTTTAAGCATAGATAAATAGAGGAGAGAAAAACTGAGGACTATTCTCTTGTAACAGCATTCCTTCCATTACAAGGGCAAAAGTAGATATAGAAGCAACACTGCTTTTAGAAGGCATGGAATCATATTAATAACTTCTATTGCTAACTTTTGGGTCACTGCTGGAAAAAGTAGTGACTACGTGATTAATTTATAATTTTGGCAGAGACTTCTGGGGCTATTGTTTGTGTTAACTGTGAGCTGTGGCTTCTGTTCTCTTCACAGTGCCTCTCCTACAAAAGAAAAGTTGTGACTGTGAGGAATCTGCCTAGGAGCCATGAGTCTTTAGAGGTAAGTCTTCCTTTGTATACTTTTATAAGGAAAGCTGAAAATTTGGTCCCTTAACAAAAGCTCCATCCTGTTCTAAAGCAATTTCTTAGGCACACAGACTGTGTGAAGCTGACTCTCAGTGAAATTGTTTTTCTTGCTCAAACATAAACAAACTTCAGGATCAAGTTGCTGATCTTAAAACAACTATTAATTTTAATTTTGGAAATACTCTATTTTACTTTGTTAAATTTTATACTTTAAATGTTTGTGCAACTGATCTCTAAAATGAAAAAGGAAATCACAGCCTCTGTGATCACAGAAAGTGTGGAGGATTCAGAGCAAAAATACTGTATGAAATGGGAGGAGTACTTTGACTCTGAGAGCCATGTCACCAACTCCATAGTGCTCAAAAAAACCCAAACTTATCAATGGAAAACTAGACAAGCTAGGAGTGGAGCTATGAACATTCACATTTAGCACAAAAACAAGGGGTGTCACTTTTTCATGCTGTGTGAACAGCACAGCAGGTAAGGAAGGGCTACAACTACTATCATAATGATGTTTATCGCAGAAAACCTTTGCAACTTTATCTGTACATTATGTACACAGGTAACAAATTCAGTCAGTTCTTTAGCTGTGAACTTTAACTAAACCTTGTGTGATCAGAGCTAGGATTTGAATCATGTCACTGAGAGGTGCAGACAAGATACTGTTTCTGGTGTTAGATATTTCTGATTAGGTCATATTATTGTGAACCCTGTAGGACCAAGCTTTCACACCTGACTAGATCTGACAGTCTTCCAGGCAGACCATATATCCCTCAAGAGAAAGAGACAGCCTTGCGGCTATGACAAAGTTGTACTGCCCTAGGGGAGTCCTGCAGATGCAGAGACCAGAGAAAGTTACATGTTCAGCCAGGGATATACTAGTTCACAAATGGGATTAAACTACATATTGCTTTAGTGCCATATCTATTGAAAATATTGGAAAAGATATTATAATTGCAGAAATAGCACTCATCTCATGTGTAACCTCCTTCCTTGAGCCATTTTTTTTGTTTTGGAAGCTCATTTACTTCTCATTTTGGTCACGGGGCAGAATATGTGTGGCTTTTTACTGTCTGCACTATCTACACGGGTAGTCACTAGAGTGTGTCCTCCCTTTTTCTTATGCCCATTTCAGATTTTATAGACACTAGTTAAAAAAACTGCAAAGAAGCCTTAAAATAATGATCAAACGTAAGAAGAAATCCTTAGTCCTGTGAATGAACAGGGAGGGTGAAAAACTGATCTCTCCACTATTGACCAGTTTTCCCATTGGAATCTTCAGAGAGATTTCTTCAGAGACCTGTAATTTTGGGAAGCGTAAATCTTTCTTGGTCAACTTGGATTGAAAAAAATGCTATTTTAAAAAACCCCAGATAATTATAAAAATGTGACTGTGCTGTAGCACTAAGCATTTCTAAAACAGTGCTCACTAGTTCTGACAGTGTTTTCATCCCTAAATGCTGGGTGTGCTTTCAGGGCATAGTAGAGTAAGCAAGGCTATAGCCTGCAGGGGCTGCTGTCATGCAAGAATAATTATACTAGGATGGAACAAACAATCAAACTGTAAGGACAGATGTTGTTTGGTTTTGTTTTATGTTAAGGGCTAAGTTTATGTTCCACATTAACAGAAACAGTACCTTTTTGTGGAAGTCTTGGGATACTTTCCAGAACTGATTAAGAACTAAGGCATATACTTTTCAACATGTTGGGATCTCCTATCTGAGAGGATGTCCTGTTTACATTTTGTGCTTTAGCTAAGTAAGTATGTTGCATAAGTGCTTCAGAAATGAGGTGAAATATAAGAGGGAAAGATGGCTCAAAATGGATTTTCACACAGGTTTGAAAAATGACACTTGCATGACCTCTGTCATCAAACCATTTGGGATTAGTCCTACAAAGGTATAGTTTTAATGAGAATAGGCACTCAGAAGGCATAGACCTTGACATCCATGGAATGTATTTCAGGGGTTTTAAAACTTTTTTCGTCTTCTTTTCAGAAAGAAAATAAAGAGCAGCTGAAAATGTGGCTGATAGCAAGTTTCACTTTATGAAATGACGTGTGTAGGTAACCAAACATTGATAAATTTAAAACTAGCAAGAAGCAGCATCTAGCAATAACAAAACTAATACAGCAAAAGCTATAGCTTTTAATTTTTATCAGTCCTTTCTTACTTAAAATCATTCTATATGAGATGGTTACACAGTACTTACATTATATTACATGGAAGGCAACAGAAAAGCAAATTCACTTTTTAAGGTTGGAATTATTTTTTTCTTTTTTATTGGAAGGCCAAAACTCTTAATGAAATTGGAAGACAAAGTGGCAAATTCCAAAACCAAAATAATTTCAATTTTAAATGTAGGCAAAACACAGCAAACTAATGGGAAACTACCTAAAGGATTATAATATCATATGTAGTGCTTCTGTACACCCACAGCTTAACTGCTGTCAAGTTTTGGTACAATTCCAGGAAAAGAAAAAATTTAAGGCGCAGTTTGATAAAGTGTTAATTTTTAAATGTGTATAGTGAGTTTTTCAACCCTGTGCAAAGGATACTGATGGACACACTTCTGTTCTCACTTTGACCTTCTGAAGCTAACTAAAATTAACAAATCTTCATTTTACCATCCAGGACTAACCCTCTCTCTCTGTATATAGATAGATATATAAATGTAAATCTTTTAAGAATTCTTTATATTAGGAATGATATCCAGGGCCAAAGGCTGAAATTGTTATTCATCTGGGTTTCCACTTGACCTGATGCTTCTTACCTTCATTTTAGTAGTGTAGTATCAAAAAAGTCCTTGTGTACAATTGCATGCAAAATGAAGTCCATTGACACAAAACAGTTTGAGGCCTGAATAATGTAAAAAAAAAGACTTTTCCTGGGAATTTCCCCAAAAGAATAGTGATGGAACTACTTCAAATAATAACTTCAGTGTATCTATTATACACAAAGAACCTTCCTGATATTCACATTTATTTTTAATGAAAAATTTTAGAAATCGATATATATCTCTCTCTGAACCTTTATGTAGAACTTATCATTCCTGCTTCTGAGAAAATGAGAATAGTTCATTGTATATAGTATGAGGTCTGCCAGTGTTATCTCTGAAATATGGGAACTAGTGGTATAATAAAATGTACTGCAGAACTCTGAAAGCCCTTGATTCTATATTTACATCTCTGAACAAGCTCACTTTGACTCATAGCTCTTTAATTAGAGGCATAGTCGTTTTTCTTTTCTGTAGGGCATTTTTTTACCCTCACAATACAAGCATACATTTGGTAACTAATACCAGCAATTAGCCTCATCTGCTATGTAAATGAGTGTAATTGCAATTAAATACTTTAGTGGGCCCGAAGGGAAAACATGCAATCATTACAAAGTAAGTAGGAGTACATGGTAAAAGGACTTTTAGGAATGCTAGAAGTGTTTTTTTCCCTGTGGTGTCTAGGGTCCTTTCCATTATTAGTTATTTCTTCAGGAGTTTAGAACCTGGTTCAAAGGATAATTTTTCTCTCTTACATTGAGAGCTGTGAAAGCCACAGAACAAAGGATGACATATTTTATAAAGAAAAGAGAAATTATCTCAGGGTGTTCACAGGATTTTGTGGTGAACATCTGAGCATCACAAAACAGGATACCAAAAACAACACTGGGAAGTTCCTGGATTTGGTTTATTGTCAAAGATTTGTTGAAATCAATGGCTATGACAGTTTTACACTAACTAAATAACTGTGTCACTGAATATGTCTACATTATTCTCTGTCTTCCACGAGAGCTGTCACTAGCATACTGTAGGCAGCCTGTCTGGCTGGTATTTGATGGTATACTAAACACAGCATAGACGCACCAGCATCATGCTGCTGAGCTTGGCCCCGGTGTTTGAACAAACTGCAAATCAAATTTTGAGCGTGTCCTCCTAGAAGCTAATAGGGATACATTGTCAGATATAACTCAATAGTACAAGTATGATTCAAAATTCTCATTTGCATAACATTTATATGAAATTTTGTTTCTAGGTCAGTAAGTTCCAGTGCAAAATCTGCACTTTGAAATTTAATTATATATGTCTAATTTCTTCCATTAGTTGATGGAAGGTAACGTAACTATTTGTTAAACCTGAGTTGCCTGAAATTTCTTAAAGACTTGCAGTGAAGCATATGTTTGTATTGTGTGCAAATATCTGGAGAGTAGAGGAAGCCTGACCAGAGCACTATAGAAATGATTAATCTGTTAAGCAGTGTTTCACTGCTCTTTCTTATAGACCATCTCTAGGTTACTCATTCTGGCATTAAAAGTTCTAAGGGTACCCAGAGAGATTTCTGTGAAATTTAGTTTTACCACTGCATTTAAAAAAGAAAATTAAAAATTTCTAATAAGACATTCTGAGCTTCTATTTTGTTAATAAATTATGTGCTAAATTTTGACCAAATTTAAGCATTGTAGATGCTCATCCTTCTTATTGCACTTTGAAAAGACGACTGGGAAGGAGCTGCAACTCATTTTTATCTTTAAAATATCATACATAATAAATATATTCATGGCCTGAATTAGCTTTTTTTTTTTTTCCTTTTCCTTTTTTTTTTTTTTATAAGCCATTATTCCTTGATTTAAATACAGGTCTGTATTTCTGATTAAGAACATGTGTTAGGAAGCACCAAGGGCAGGTGCTGCTCCCTAGGGAAGGGTGGCCAGCAGCCCAGGACGACAACAAGGCCAGCAGAGGCAGCAGCCTCAATGACAATGGTCTGTCCAACAGCACCAGAGAGAGGGAACCACTCATGGACCAAGTATAACAAGTTCACTGTGATGAGGCGTGCCTGGGGTCAGGATCAGAATCCTTATCCACAGGGTGCAGATTGATAGCTACAACGCAGTCCTGTCATGGATAAATTATGACAATGCATGCTTGGATCCATCTCCCAGCCAAATGAGGTTAGGAATTCCTGCTGCAGCTTTTTCCAGCTGGTTCTCAAAGATCTTCAAGGCCAACTGGGGCTTCTGAGATAAATCTTCTTTCAGAAAGCTGACCCGGAGGGCACTAACTGCACTCCTAGGAAAGTTTTGGCTCTGATAATCTGCTAGACTGAATTGTTGCTTTTCCTAGAAGAATGCTAAAGACCATTTTATTTATGAAAAGTATCAGGAGAATAGTGAGAACACACCAACTGAAATTCAGGATAGGCAAGACAGAAGCAAACTATCAAGAACAGAAGCACCTTTCAAGAGAAATAAGTGGTGCCTGAGTTTGTCAGTTGTTGAGACATATTGTGCACAGAAATCAAAATTCTGGTGGATTATTTATCCACTACTTCACTGAATTTTTTCTCTGTGATATATAAATTAATTTATTTTTCTGTCAGACAAGGTAGTTGTTTGGGCCTATCCATCTCTCAAGATGACTTTAAAACACAAGTGCAGTGCAAGTCCCATTAGTTACTCTTAACAGGAAAAAGAAATAAAAGGAAAATTTTGTTTTTAAATTAGTGTTCCCAAGTTCCCACTAACCACTTAATGTGATTCAGGAATGTAGGGGGAAATACACTACTTCCATGGGTATCCCTTGAATAATACTTTTCTTATGTAACTGAGGTCAACTATAATTGGTGATAAAAATACTGCTGTTGAGGTTAAAGTTTGAATAATTGGTGGGGAAATCTCTCCCTGCTAAAATATTATTTTTTTAAATTCAAAGGTATTTTATTTGGTAAACTTTGAAGATGATAACCTATTTGCATGCCAGTCTTACACCAATCTACACAAGCAGTTGTGGGTTTTGTTCATTGTCTAGAACTAAAGAAAATGTAGTTAAGGAGCATTTGGTGGTACAGACTTTCCTGAATCACTACTATAATAATTACAGTTGGGTTGTTTATTTTATCTCTTCCACTTAGAAATCCATTTTATATCTTCTGACCATGGTAAAGTGATTGCTGCGATTTCTTCCATTGTTATTGTATAGAAGTCAGTTTATGTTGATCTCATCTTAAGTGTAACTGTCTTGTCAAATAATTCAATTGTTGCATGTTTTACCAAAATATCCAGATTTTGGTGATTGAGGGTAGCTGACATTTTAGAAGCTGAGTTTAAACACATTTATTGATATCTCAGTCAAGAACTAATTCTTTGTTGAGAACTAGTCTCCCAAAGTATTCCACATAAGAGATTTTGGTGCATTTCTTAGCTCTTGATTTCATAGCACGTGTTGATTAAAGACAGACTTTCACAATTCAGTATTCAACACATTCAAGGTAGTAGGAGCAGAATGTGCTTAACAGAGCAATACATACATTTTTAAGAGGAAAATATTTCCTTAAAATCATAACAGTGGTTTCAAGACACTAAAATGAAATTCAGAAAAGTAGCAGTCTGTTTTTAGAACTTGGAATTTAGAAGTGATTAAAGGCAGGTTAAGGTTCACCATATTGCTTTGATGACTATCATTAGCTATTGTTTTCTATTCCAGGGACCTTTGAATTTAAGATCTTCCTCTCTTTAATGTTATGCTAATTGCAGGCACAACACATCTTTGTAATTTAACATTCTCTGTAAAATTTTAGTTTTAGTAATGGTGAAGAAGTTAAAATTAAAATTTTTATTGGTTTGGGTCTGTAGAACATAATTTAGGGAAACTGGAATTCAGGCCACAGCTTGGATTGTAAGTTATAGGAAAGGATTTGCAGAGAAATGTCAGCTATAAGCCCAGTGCTTAACACGTGTCTGGTCTGTCTGAACTTGCATTCACCTTAGACCTGTGGAGCACAAACTTTTTCTTCCAGTCAGCCTGTTTGTAACCTCCTTGTAAGTGGAATTGTTTCAGCTTTTCCCCTGCCGACAGCAAAACATAAACATGAGGGACATTAAAATGGAAACAGGATCCTGGTCCTTTCTGTTTCTTAGTTTTACTTAGCAGTGACCTTTAACCCTCATTAAGATACTTTAGAAAGTTTGGGACTCCTTTTTTTGTATAGCTCATTGTGGGAATATTTAGGTTTGTTGTGTTGTTTTTGTCTTCAAAAATATTTAAATGCCTTTGGGCAGTTGTATAAAACATAAACCCCCAGATTTACTTATTCTAAAAAAATATATCTGTAGATAATATTTCACAGCAGATGCTCTGGTCATTAGACATCCCATAGTTACAAGGCAAACATTAACACTCAAATTTTACTCAAGAGGAATATCAATGCACATCAAAATTTTGTTCAGGGCAAAACATACATTTGTATACACACTAATGGACACTAGCTCTAAAGCACATATCAGTGTTCAGAAAATATCAAATATAGTTGTTTTATCTATGAAAATATGACTTAGCTTCACAAAATTGTGTTTTGGAATTTGTTTAACGATTTCCAGTGTGTGTCAATGACTAGCTATGTCCTCTGATTTGTTTGGCTTAGAAGATTCCTGACCTCTTGACAAATATATGCATGCCTTAGAAACACACAGAAACACTCCAAACATAAGACTCAATTTGAAAAATATTCCCAAGGAAGTTTGAATATCTGAGGTCCACAGTTTCTGTTTCCATAGAGAATTCTTTCCCTTCAGTTAAAAAATTAATCATACTTCCTCCGATTTAAAAGTGTGGAAGAGGACCTATATTGACATACATGTGACTTCTTCTCTCAGAAAAAGTGAAAAGTGCCACCAAGAAATTAGGTTTTTAGTTGTTGATGGTACTGTCTGCCTCATTTGTCTATTTTTGTATGTAAAACGTAGCAAAATAATAGGAGTTACTTGCATGTTTTCAGAAACTGAATTTAGGTACCCACTTATGAAGTGAAATTATCTCATCAGAAAGGAAAATACAAAACATTTTCTTTGACTTTCAGAAAACACCTTCTCAGGGGATTATTTCTTCATCATATTTCTTCTAGTAAAACAGCTAGGAAATTTGTTTCTCTTTGTCACTCTCTGGAATTCTGAATTATCACTCTGTTCCTTAATCCACCTAAAAATCAAATTTAAAAGAATGTTGTATTTTATGCTATATTTTCAGAAAATCAATTGTATTAAAAATATTTCCCGTCAGTATTTAATTTTATTTACTTTATTTCCCAGTTATTTCACCTTTCCTCTTTATTATTTTCCTTTCTATTGCTAAAATGAACAAAAGAAGCAATATAAAAAGAGAAAACTGTTTAAAAAAAGAGGGCAAAAAATTCAAAACGTCTTCGATATTCTTTTTCTATATCAGATGGAGAGATTGTTCCATACTCCCTTTGAAAACAAGCTTTTATAAGGATTCTTTTATGTCAATGTAACATGTTTTATTTTCCTTATATCTGAGACTGTAGGGTACTTCTGACATACTGTGCTTTCTCAGATTAATTTGGGTGAAATTGTTTGAGGTGTTGAAAATTCTCCTAATCTTTGACCATATGTTTGAACAGCTAAATACTTTATTGTTTAAAATGCTTCCATTTCCATCTTGAGACCTTTTGGTTTCAGTATCTACTTATTAGCTCCTATATTTATCTTATTTAATGTGATTGAATGAAGGCAAAACCCATTGTGTCATAACTTTTATTCTGATATCCAAATTGTTTGGAGATTTAATCTGATTAATTTCCTCCACTTCTTTTAGGGATCTAAAACAACAATCTGCATTCAACAATTATTACAGTGAAATCAGAGGTAAATTTGACCCTACCTCTCTAAATCTGCAAAATTAAGTAGTTCATTTGTCCAAAGTTACATGTTTTTTTACTAGTGATGTACAGCCTTCAAGATTTAGTACAGATCATCATAATCCATGAATTTTATGTCCGTTAATGGTAACATTTTCGCTTTTGTCTTTACTAATATTTGATGGCGTAGCTATAATTCTTCATCAATGATTTTACACATTTTAGCTAATTCAGAAAAGAAAAATCAAAAATCCTGTGCAATGATACCTTTTAAAAAGTGACCTTGTCAAAGTAAGGCATTCTGACTTCAATTAAATTCAGAGTTAGTTGGTCCCACAGGTAATTCTGGAATATATAATGTTAGCTATTATAAGAATACTTTGCAAAAGTAGTTTAAAAACCCCTAAAAAGTAAACCATTTATGCTGTGATGGTTTGTAGAACAAAAGGGAAGATTTTACCTTTATATTAGTAACCATTTATGAGGTCATTTTTGGAGTGTACTGTTACATAAAACATGAGGTCAGCAAGTAAAGGTAATTAAATTTTAGTAGGAGCAAGAGTCACCAAAAGGTTTTTTCTTTCATCCTACCCAGTCTAAAATACCCGTACAATACACCATTAATATCCTTGGAATTGTTAATTATTTCAACCTGAATAGAAGTATCAGTGCTACTAGCTTAATTTAATATCCTCCTGGAGATTCCTGAAGAATGTATGATTACTTTTATTATTCTGTATATTCAGGAACAACAAAACATCAAGAAAATCAACTTAAACATGGAAATACAGTTCAGAGGAAGCACCTGTTTTTATCCTGGATGAGAAATTTTCTCTCGAAATTTTCCCTCGAAATTTTCCATCAGAAAGTTCAATTCAACTAATTTAAATTATTTCAGAAGAACAAACCTCTTTCCCTTAAATTTTCTTGCAAAGAAGCCAACATTTTTCTCTTTTGCTCTTTTAGTTATTACTACTTAAAAATTTAATCAATTTTATGTGTATCAGAGAAATTAGTAATTAAAATTTAGTATTGAACTGTTTTTGTATTAATGAGAAAACTTAATATTATCATAATAAAATATTTTAATGATCATGAATTGGGATTTTATTTCCCAATAAGAAGTTTAAAATTTGAGATTTTGGGGAAAATTTGGAGCAGAAAAAAAAATCAAAACCCAGCACATGAAATCCTGGTGTTTTCCTTCAAGCTTATAGATTATTTTTCTACCAGTATCATTCAGTATTTAACAACTCAGTATAGGACCATTTACAATTAAAAAAAAAAAAAATAAGTGCTCTAGATTTACAGTAACACACAGCACATGTAAGGCTTGTGAAATATTCTATTTAATGGAAGTGTTCATAGGGAATTCTAGAGTTTAACTGAACTGAAAAATCAAGTTAGGTTTCAGTTTCTAATCTAACTATGTTTCTCAGAAAAAAATAGTCTTCCTTTTCTTCATCAGAATAACTTTTAATGGTCAGGAGAAAATTCAATATTGGCAATTGAATTTTATATATCTTTGATATATCTAAATCTCTATCTGCTTAGTGCAAAATTATTTTCTCTCCAATGGACTTTCAACTTTCAAGGAGGTGATGTTTAAGAATGCATCAAACCATCTAGAAAACTGTTTTTACAACTAGTTTAAAAAGCAAAGGTACTGTAGCAGATGTTATACAGTGTGGTATAACAGGATTTTTAACAATATATTTTGACAGATATTGATTATAATTTTTAATGAGTGTGGTGACCAATAAATGTTTCTTTGTTCTGGTTTTACCATAGTAGGTCTAGCACCATAAAATGAGAGTGAGCTCTGGGCTTGTTTTTGGTAGGTTGAAAATTGTACTGTGAAAAGAGAGATTTTATTTCTGTCTTCTATTTGTGTTCTGATTTGAAAAACTTCAAGCAGTCAATGGTTTCAATAAAGATTTTTCCTCAGTCTGGGAGTAGAAGTCTTGATAAGCATGATGAAGTCTCATTGTAAGGACCTTATTTGTCCACATTTAATGTTTGTATAAAAATAAAGATAAACCATGCTAGATTTCAGAAGAAATAAAAGGATACCTTAACTATCTTCAGAGTAAGTGACTATTTATCTAGTTTCTCTATATACTCTGATAGCACATCAGAATTTTTAAGCTGATAGATTTCCACTGTGGACTTGAAGCATGTTAAGTATCTATAGAAAAGATTTATTGAATTCTCAGGGTATCTCAGTAGGAAGAGAAGAAGATCTGATCCTTTTCCCTAATATTCCTCAAGTCACTCCTTGCCACGCATACATACTTTGTTGCTTAGTAATTTCATGTTGGTTGACATTCCTATTGCTGTGACAAGTGTACATGTCTGTCTTACAGGTATTACCTTCTCTGCTACTGTGACTAGACTGGAGTTTAGTGCAGAGAGGTCAAGAGTGGAAAGAAATGTATACCATTGCACACCCTTTCAGTTTGTCCTTTAAAAAGACTGTAGAACATTCAGTTTTCCTTTTTTTTTGGTAAAAAATAGCTAATAATTCATCATCAGTGACTAGCGAGGTCATTGTTCCATAAAGCTGCTAATGTCAAGTGGAGAAAACAAAACAAATTAACTCTGCATCTTTTAAATAGAAAATGCAACTGTAGTTATGAAAATAACACTTTCAGAAGAAATTAGTGCAAGTATTTTCAATAGAAGACAGGTGTTTGATGAGCTTCATCTTATTTGGCATATGGGAATACCTTTCAGTCCTGAGAAGCATGGGAGCATCCTTTTCCATAACTCCACAACTGTACAGTAAGCATGAAGAATTTCAGGTTACTGTACACATAATATGAGCAGCTAAACTGCTAACACATTTTCATGATTGTACATTGTGATGATGACTGGACAAGTATTTTGTGATTTGATACTGCTTCTGGCAAAGTGAATGAATGCCAAGATTGCCAGAGCATCAAAGGAAACATTTTTAATTTAAGTATGCATGCTGAGATGCAGCTGTGCCAATACATGCATATTTATTGGATCTGGCCAGGAGGCAAATGTGCAGCTAATTAAACCATAGTAGTGCTGGCGAAGGTTTGATTCTAAAGGCCTGGGTTGCTGAAGACTTAGCTGAGTTGATTCTGGTGGATATAGAAGCAATTTAAAAATAAAATAACCCTAGGCAATGTTAAACTTGGACACTGATAACCTGGTAGTTAGTTTTCAATGGGATCAGAGGATACACTCTGGCAGTAGGCAAGGCTCAAGAATATAATATTTACGTTATTTCCATACAATTCCATGTTTTATTTTAGGTAGCTACTCAATGTTGCATTAGGATGCTATGACCAAGATGAGCTTAAGAAATAGTTTAGCTCATACTTTGGTAAGCCATGTTAGTTGAATTATAAACAGGACACCTCCATCTTCCCAGGTGCTAGTAAACCTCTTCTGAAAAGTTTCTTCTCATTTACCAGCACATAACAGTTTCATAAAGGCCACTTCTATGGAAGTTTAGGTACAGTAGATTTTCTAAATATTCC
The DNA here is from genome assembly GCF_048771995.1 of Taeniopygia guttata. Classification (NCBI taxonomy): domain Eukaryota; kingdom Metazoa; phylum Chordata; class Aves; order Passeriformes; family Estrildidae; genus Taeniopygia; species Taeniopygia guttata. Next base: position 35,510,284 of record NC_133030.1, on the reverse strand, counting down.
CTACTCTGTGCAAGTTTTGTAAGAAGATGTGCAGTAAGATGTTTTGGTGTCTGAAAGGAATGTCTGCAGTAGAAACTGCACTGAGACACTGTTTACCCCTGGGTAGCTCAATGGATGACTCTCAGCCTGCATTGGGCTTCCGGGCCAAATTTTAAACAAGTGAAAATTACATTAAAATAATTTATTGTTCTTGTAATTTACATTAAGTTTGAATCTTTATTGTTCTAGGTAAAAAAATAATATTAAAAATGAGAATTTATAATACTTTCATAATCCCAGGCAGGCAGCATCACCAGCCTCAGGCTTTAAAAGAGTCTGCTCTCATATTCTTCCTAGTCACAAGACAGAGTTAAAATTCCTGAAGTTTAAAAATAAATGCATAAAAATAAGGTTTTATTATTATTATTGTGTTCGCATTTCAGTCTTAGGGTACCCATTTTTAAGGGCTTCCTCCATGACCATGGAGGCAAGCGATAGAGTTAAAAAAATTAATGAGTGAAAATTGAGTTTAGAAACTGACATCATGGTATGAGTGTAGAAGGAGAAGTTGTAAGAAATGTGTAAAATCTTTCAATACAGAAAGTAAAATCAAGAGAACTGGAGCAGGTACCCATTTATTTGGGTATTTTACCCCTTCTCATGGGGTCTTATTCTACCTCTTCTTCCATGAGCATGGTTAGTAAATTGGTTATTGAATATTTTATCCCCCTTGAGCAGGCTGGAAAGGAAGTGTTCTATCTATCCCCCAGCAGACTGTGTTGAGATCAACTTACTGCCTTGGAATGTAACTCAGAGAAGGAAGGGAGGAGACAGGAAGAAATAGCTGAACATAAATTAAATAAACAAATAAATTCTGCAGCCTATTATAACCAAGCCAAGACTGAGCATGATTTGTTTGTTCTGCTTGCCTATGTGAGTTGTGAGGGGATTTTAATATTTTTTTTAACCTTACGGCATAATATGTGTAGTCCAGCAAACAGTTACTTTTCACAGTGAGTTATTCTGAACAAATTGTTGATTAACCAGAGAAAATAAAACTCTGAGAACCAGTATCATTCCTTCTTAGTCACAGACTCCCAGCTTGTTTATTTAGTGTCACCCATAGTCTGTCATGGCTGACCTAAAACTATCAGAAACAGCCACAATTGCAGCCAAGCATAAACAAAAATCTGAACTGAAGGTGCAAGGGGACTGCCATTCTAAAGATAAGATCTATTGCTGTAATAGCCCTTGATTATGATGACCAAATTTAAAAAAAAAAGAAAAAAAAAGAAAAAAAAAAGAAAAGACCAAACGGCAAATACACAGACACATTTCTGTTTATTTATACATGAAGGGAGGGAAAGAAATCATTTACAGAGAGGAAGACATATAGAGAATAGGGTTTCATTACATGTCAGTGTTTCTCAACAGTTTATAAAACATGATTTTGTGAAACTAAAGGTTTGCTTGTGGTCGTCTCTGTTTGCTTAATGACATTTTGTAAAGTGATAAAAATCACATGGAACTAGCAGAGAGAGAAAGGGAATCTGCCAGATGGTTATCTGTTGGTAGAGTGTTTTTCACCCTTCCTTCCACCTACAGCACAGAAGCCCTGGTTTTACACTGAAGACAGATTTGCATTAGAAGATACCACATATGAATAAAAGTCTCATATATTATGCTTCAGGTGTGTCAAAGATTTGTAAATTGCTGGTGACACAGGTAATGAAGGTGACTCATGTGTGACAAAAGCTGACTAGTTATTTAAAATATGTGATTTTCAGACAACTTTCAATTTTCATTGTAATCAGTTTCCCTGAATTCATTGGGGTTTCTTTAAAAATAAGGAAAATTTAAAAATATTTAAATACAGACTTTGAACATCCTGATGTATAACCACTGCTACCATTGTGGGAAAAATGGCTTGCACTCCTCTCCAGCCATGCCAAAGGCCTGGTCACTTGGCCATTTTAAAGGTCAGTTCCTGTCTTTAGCTTAATGCTCAGTATGTTACAGGGTTTCATTCCTTATTGTTTAAGTAAACTAAATCTTCAAAGCTCAGAACTTCAGTGGAGGTAGTTGTGGGAGTTTGTGCTTTAGAAGAAGTAGTCTGCACTTTTATTAACATTTGATGAGCAGATTAAAGGATGGAAGAATAATAATGAGATGATTCTAGTAGTGTATTTTTTTTCAAAATGTGTAAATTCAAAGTTCTATTAGCAAATAGATGTCCTGAGAAATTTTATAAATATGCATGTTTCAGAAATTATTTTGATTTGACCCATATTTCTTAAAAACTCCTGAAAATGTAAGTCTTTGTTTTTTGCAATTAACAAAATCATAGATATGTTATGGCTCAATTCTTCCATATTTCCTCTCTATCTTTCTTTACTAATTTCATTATTTTTTAAATCAAGCTGCATTGGCTATTTAGAAGCATCAATGGTCTATTCAATGCCAGCTCTTAGATACTTAGAAAGTACCCAAATGCTATTCATGCACCAAAGCTTCTCACATACTAGGAAGAAACCTGTTTGATAACTACAGAGCAGCATTAACTTTCACTTATAATCCAACCTAAAAATTCTTACATATTAGTTTTGTCGGTCACCACTTTGGCAGAGGGAATAACTCTCTGACCATTCTGTTTGACTGGAAAGAACTGCATTGTTCTGTGTTCTGTATAGGAGAAATGCACAAAGCATTGGGAGTTTAGGCATGTTGATTAAACAGCAAGCAAACAAAGTAACCAAAACCCACCCCCCCTTTTATTCGGTTTTAAAATTAATAAAAATTCTGCTTGGAGCTAATGTGAGGTATATCATATTTATTTGTCAATTATTCCTCACTTTTCTTGCCCTGCAAAGGATATATCTTGACTCTAGCCTTTACAACAAAATGCATTTGGGAACTCTGATCTTAAAAAAACCCCAACCAACCAAAAAACCAACAAAAACAAACAAACAGCCAACCAAACAACCAAACAAACATGGATATGGGGAAGACATCAAAGAGTAGTATTTCATGGAAATTTCAAATTCACATTTTGTAATTTCCTGGACAGGAAGAATGCTCTGGAAAAGTCCCTTAAGGTAAAAACAGTATGCATCTGTGCTCAATGTATGCCCAGAAATACATTTTTAATGAAAGGAGTTTAGGAGGAATGTATTAGAAGAAAGTGTTGAGTGCTCATCTACTCTTATTTATTTCATTACAGGAGAAGATATCAATTTGAGAAAAGCCATGTGGAATTTTTTGCTTATATTTGTATACTCAAAATGCAACCTTCTTTATAATTGTCATTGTAGACACTGTTATTTGGGTCTGCTGTGACTGTCCAATGTTCATCTGCTGACAGGAAAAATGTCTTCTTGAAATTGTGTGGGTTTTATTGACCCAGAAATAGATCTTGACTACTTTTGGTGCGTTAAATAAGGAAAAAGGAATTCTTTCTGGTAAACAAACCTCTGTAACTCTGGTATGAAGATCCCTAAGTATCTGCAAGCTGGCTGAAGGAATACATTGCTTCCCTCAGGGTGACATTACACCTTAACTGGCAGCAGTTTAGCCCAGACTAGCAGGTTTTTGCATCAATCTATCTTCCTGGGTTACTTAGCAGGGCCAGGTTTGGCTGTAGACTTGAGTATTCTGTTGAAAGCAAAAGCTTAAGAAGAATTTAGATATCAAGGTACTTATCATGAATACATGCACTTTAATAAGTCGGCTGCAGAGAGCCAAATGCTTTGTGAGGGTAAAATGTCATTGCTATGGTTTTCCATAGGAGGAAATGTTAACCTTTGTCCTTCTAGCACTTGCTCCTTCTGGCATTTTTCTCAATGAGGACATTTGTGAAGCTAGGAAAGATTCATGAAGGAGAAGGAATTAGAACACATGCAGAGCTCAGTACAGAGGTGAAATAGAAGCTTTCAGCAGCATAGAGCCACAGTTCTATACTGTGGCTGAAAGTTGTTCACCCTTGAAAGCTTTTCAGTGGTCAGGCTGAAATATGCATCTTGGTGAGTAACTAGTGAACAAGTGTCAGTAGCAGTAAAAATGCCAACACATTTCACAATTCTTTTGACTTTCTTAACACAGACAAGCGTGTTTACTGAGGTTTATTTTGCCAAGGTACTAAATAGATAATGCTGGGAATACCACATAACTATATGGTGGGTACTGACTCTATACCATTATTTATTTCAAAGCCTCAGAGTCAGTTCTTATTTGCAAATGACTTGGGATAGCAAGCAGCTGATGAATAACTATGCCCTGCCATTTTTCAGTATATATAGCATCCTGCAGCTTTTGTAAATATATGTAGAATTACTTTATTCACTATTTAGTGAATTAATTCTCCTACATACCAAGTATGATTTCTTTTGGCCAGTCTAGTAGCCAGTGAATACACATGCTGAGTGTATTCTTTTACAATGTCAAAAAATCACTATTATCTATGATTTTCAAATGGTGATTTGCAAAGAATATCTTGTCCAAAAAGGCAGTGGCTCTTCAGTGTTTGTTGCTGCTTCTCCTTGTTTTCAGCTGCTTCATTGCAAAAAAAAAAGAAAAAGTACAGCATTCAAATAGTACTCTCTTTTTTAGCAAGTAAGTGTTGGAATTGCCATAGACATGTAAAACAAATGCAAATGAAAAAGGAAGGAGCCCATGATAGAATCTCTTCATTAAGATAGATATTACAGAATATCACATTTGATTTCAACAATTTTTCTTTATAAAATCAAGTTACTCAGACACTGGAAATATAGGACAACTGTGTAATATTATTTACCTTTTTATCAGAGTCTCCTTATTCTTTCCACACCTTAAAATATATAGAGAGAGTCTGACTAAATTTTGGCTCATAGTATTTGGGTAAATCTTAAAAATGGCAAAACTTTGTGTTAGTTCATCTGCACTTAGTTTTAGTTCAATCTGTGTTTAGTTTTACTGTGGCAAACACAATAAACATGATTATATTTCTCATTAGCTATTTGGGATTATTCTGAGCAAGCTAGAAGAAAAGGTTTGTTGCCTTTTTTTTAACTTACACTTTTTTAAGCTATATTTCCCTGGTTTTAGAATTTTATAACTTGACAGGAAAAAAGTGATTTTGCTTGAAATTGCAGACAAGGTCTCAACTGGAAAAAACCACTCCAAATTTCAAAATACTGTGTCATATTCAAATAATCAACTAATCATAATGAAGTCTAATTAGAATGGGATGCCTCTTATAATGGACAAGTGTCTTCAGGTATTCAGCATAGCTTAAGAGCTAGGCTGTGTTAGTTCAGGAAGCTGCCAGTGCCTGTATCTCAGCAAAGCATTTCACCTTATGTTCACCTCAAACATGTGGCCTGATTCCTGGATCATGAGTGAATTTCAGAGTCTGTTGTTGAGTTGAAAATTTAAGCCCTGTGGTTCAAGAATAAATCTACTTTTTTTTGTACTTTCTGATAGACTTAGGCTTCGGACAATATGAATGTGTACTGGAATCCAGCATTTTGTTAAACACTTTCTTCAACTAATGTGATAAAATTACTGATTTATGTGAAAGCAGCTCCTGGTGTGTGACCTTACCCCATTCTTCTCCTCTTCATTAAATATATTTATTCATCCAGCCATATATGCAGATAAGGATGCTTCTTTGAAAACAAAATGCATGTTGCTTGAGGTGCCTTTTATTTCATTAAAGTTGGATAAATAAGAAGTCCTAGTTTAGCACAACAAGTCATATTCTGGTCTTGATAGACTAATGTCTCAGCAATATATTAATCCACAACTGATGAGAAACTTTTTTTGAATCTGTTTGTTCCAGAAATACTGTTCTTTGTCCACACCAAAATCCTGCTTCCTTCCATAAAAGAAAATCATTATAATAAAACAAAACATTTTTTTATTTCAAGTAAGTTTCTTAGATGAATCATACTTGAAACTTCATGGCAGAATGATGAATAACCAAATTTCAGATTACAACCTTTGATTTAAAGTTTCTTTTGCATTTTGATCCAATGTTAAGAAATACGGATGTTAACTTTTGCAATTTTCTCAGAAAAGCTTTTTTCTTGATTAATAGGTGCAACAAAATTGAAACTTTTTACAAAGTAAATAAAACAGTGGTTTCTCAGTTTTCCTCTTCTTCCCTTGTAACTCACTGCATAAACATACCTATAAGCAGCTATAAAAATAACATTCAACATCATATGAAGTTCTTTCCTAACACATCAATATTTTGTTCAGGCTGCAACTGTGGTAAATATTTCTCTCCCTTTCTGCTCCCTCCCTTCTCCAAATCTTGGGTGTTTTCTATGATTCTGTGTCATTGTGAGTAAAATGTCAATATGTGTAATGACACAGCACAGTGAAAACACATATTTTCATATTCATGTAAACTCATGTAATTGTAAATTAGGCTGTGCCACCCGCTATCATAACATACTTCATGTGAAAAGATGCTAAATTTACTTGACCTACTTTCATCTTCATGTTTAGGAAACAGGGTATAAGAAGTAAACAAAGTAGTTGTGCCTCATGCAGGAGATGATTATTGTTCGAATTTATGATTCATGCCTTGAGCAAAATTTTGTTTGTGGTCTCATTTGCAACCACAATTTATATCTTTACTAGGGATATACAGTGTATTTGGGAGGTTATATATTAGGCATTCTTTGTACTGGAACAGTTTTCTAGCTTTGGGTATAGTATTTTCTATGTTTCTGGTAGCTATTTTGGTGTAACATTTATTGTAGTAAATATGGAATTTTCAAATTTTTTGATAATTGCAATTCCCCCGAGGAATATTTACATCAATGCACTTGTTACAGCTAAATCAAGCTAGTATTTAAAAGAGTTGTTAATCCTACAAACAATGAGTCATAAATGCAAGTAGTTACTCTTTCAGTATTTCCTAACCACAGTGTTCATTTTTTAATAACAAGCGTTTCATTTAAGTTAGTCTGTATTTTTAACCCAATCTAAATCAAATACTGTTAAACATTTCTGAAGCCCAATGAAGTCATGTTTTCAGAGAAGGATGTTAATTGCGGTTGTTCTATTATCTGGTAAAGCAGACTGAATAAGCTTAGGTCTGTTAAACAAAAATCTATGAAGGATGTAGATTTGGAGAAATATTTACAATAAGAGAGGCGTAAACAATAGATTGCCAAATATATAATAATGGACTACCACAAAACAGTAATTAAAAAATAGACTTTTCTATCTTTAATGTTTTTGAATCTATTATTCTCTTTCGGTTGCTGTTTACTGTGACATTCCTGTGAGCTGTCAGATAAAGTCACAACTGATAGAATCACAGATGATATACCTGATACTTTTTCTTTTTTTTTTTTAGTGCATCCTTTCTTCCAAATGCAGATTCTTTACAGATAAATTCTGGTTTTGAGTTAGAGAAATAGAGTTACTAACCCTCAGGTGGCAAGACTGCAATAATTTCACCTTTTTGTTTTGTCTTTCAGAAGGTAGAAAATTCTAATCATAACCTGAGGAGTAGGGGGGTTTTAATTAGCCATGCGACATCCATGGAAATCTATACTCTGGGAGGACTGCACACGGATCCTGACACTTCTAGCAAAAAGACACAACATCTGTCCCTGTCCCAGAATTTCTGAGCTCACTGTCTGCCCCAATACCTAATTCCTAAAAGGCTGGTGTTCAGGAACTCTCATTGGCCTCCTTTTCTTTGTCTAAATAATGGTTGTAAAATTAGTAAAAGCAAAGTGTGTTGTTCAGTGTCTACTAGTTCCACTACCAGCCTTGCAGTTCTTTCTTTCACCTCCTAAATCTGTGAACTCCTGACTTCATTAAATTATTAAGGAGACTTAGACCTGTCATGGTGCCCAAGAAGAAAGCAGTGATCTCAACTTGTACCCTCACCTTTAGTACTCTTTAAGCTCAGGAGGTAAACCAGAGCACCCAGTATCTAATGGGAAGTGAAAGACAAAATCTTTTGCCTTCTTGTCCTTCCAACCTTTCACTCCACCATCGTGGGAAAAAAAAAGAGGGTTCCACAGTGGTGGTCAAGGTGGAGGTGGTGGCCCATGTTCCTCAAATGGGAATTTAGGATGAATTAATTTCTCCATTCTTGTTCTGCTCCTTAAGAGAGCTAAGCAGCAAGTCTCAACAATCTCATGTTACTCAAAGACATTGATACATGAGAGAGTAGAGTCTTACTGACTAGTCTAAAGGAGCATGCCAAATTACTTTTCAAAGACAGAATCATTTCACCTACTTGTGAGAGCTAAATTTCAAGAATATTAAAAGGAAGAAAATTACTGCATGATAGGGAGCTGCCATTGTAATATGCGCTGCTTAGTGCTTGAACATTGTAACTGTCAAGCTGATTCTATTATGAAAAAAGGAGTAATTTAACATTATTTAATATTCACAATATGCACATCTTGAATGGAAGTGTATGTAGAATGTAAGGCCTTATTTCAGCATAAATGAAATTTTAATCACAGGAGTACTTCTATTGGTTTTAATAGGATAACTCTTATTCTCACTTTTATGCATGTGCATAATAAATAAGAAGTTACTAACAAATATGTTTAAAAATCACTGTGGTATTACTTTCATGAAAATATAGAAGATATTCTAACTTCTCAAGTGCTTCTTACCAAGTTTGTGGGATTGATTCTCCATTCCACAGTGCCTACCAGTGTGTTATTCTGTTAGTTATATCAGGGCCTTCCTTTGGTACATGGGTAGCATGAATATAAATGAGAACAAAATTTAGTTTAATTGGGGTTTTTCCCACGTACTGAAGGTTTAATGCCATTATAGCAAGTTAGCTGACTAGTGCTCAGATGAGAAAGATGGAAAATATAGGAGGGTGTGTGTAACTGTAGAACTGACTACTTTACAGATTGATGCTTGAAATGTACAAGACATGGCAAATAGTATCATGATTTACCTTAATGTTCTGGTACAACACATTAGGAATATCAGTCATTTTGGAAAGGTGCTCAGAAAATTCCTGTATGTTCTCTGAGGATCTACAGATAGCCAATAATTTACAGAAATCCTATCATTTTTGGAGCTTGCCTGCCAGCACCATTTTTGTCTTCTTTGAGTCCTGTCAGGTTTCTGCTTCTGCATTTTGTTCAGTGATTGCAATGTGATATACAGAGATATCTTTGGGAGTAGAAAGTGGCACCTAAGATTTGCTCACCCTTCTGTCGTCTCCAGCCCCTCCACAGCTGCATAGGTAAGAGCCTACCAGCTTGTTCTCTACTGCACCCTTTTCATCTGGCCTTATTTGCTGTATAACAGTAAAGCATTGGCAGAGTAGTTGAGTGAAAATTCATTATTTATTTTATTTTATTTTATTGAGAAGTAATCCTGTTTATGGGCTACTTCACTCCAGCTGGGTGAACTATATTCTTAGTAAGGACTATAAGACTGAAAAGAGAGAGAACTTGCCAGTAGTGACAATAAAATATCAATGCTGATTTGTTGTATGAAATCTATATAATTTATAAATGGAAATACAACGAAAAGACCAAATTAAAGGTGTAAATACAGATGGTTATACCCAAAAAGATTTTAGAAGATTAGTTTTCTAGATTATAACTTTTTTTAGTAGTAAGTGCAAATATTAGGAGAGTGACATGAAGATATCTGAAGGCATTAGGTCTTATCACCCATGTTTCTTCCATAGAATAGGAAAACTGTAGCAATATCTTTTAAATGACAGGCTTAAATATCTGCAATAGCAGTGCAACGTCTGGACTTCAGCAGGTATTTTTACCATTACAGCCTTTACATGATTACCTTAATGTGAAGAAAGGCATATCATGCTCCATCGCTCCTTGTGTGAGCTTTAAGGAAAAAAAAAAAAAAAAAAACTTTCCATAAAAAGCTTCTTAGCTTCAATTGAGCAAAAGAGTTCATACGGGGTCTGCAGTTGCAGCTCATAATTTCTGTAGACAGGTTAGTGTGTGATGATGGTAATTAAGTTACATAAAAGCGCTGGGCTAGATAAACCAAAGCAGCCGCTGCATCAGCTCTCCGGGTGAGCGGAGCTGGCGCAGGAGCGCGGCGGTGCCCGCACTGCGCGGCGGGCCCGGGCTGCGAGCGGCTCCGCTCTCGCTCGCCGTCCGTAGGTGGCAGCATTGGCAGCGCTTGCGGCGCCTCGGGAGCTGCCGAGCATCCCGTGCTCCCGCCAGACCTCCCCCACCCACAGCGCTGCGATCTGGGCTGAGCTAACATCTTTACATACTCACGTCAGGTGAAATAAAATGGGGTGAAGTGTTTGCGCCGCAAATTAGGCTGTGTTTCTTCGGAGTCTTATTCCTTCCTTTTCCTTTTCCTTTTCCTTTTCCTTTTCCTTTTCCTTTTCCTTTTCCTTTTCCTTTTCCTTTTCCTTTTCCTTTTCCTTTTCCTTTTCCTTTTCCTTTTCCTTTTCCTTTTCCTTTTCCTTTTCCTTTTCCTTTTCCTTTTCCTTTTCCTTTTCCTTTTCCTTTTCCTTTTCCTTTTCCTTTTCCTTTTCCTTTTCCTTTTCCTTTTCCTTTTCCTTTTCCCTTTGCTTTGTCTCTCCTCTCCTCTCCTCTCCTCTCCTCTCCTCTCCTCTCCTCTCCTCTCCTCTCCTCTCCTCTCCTCTCCTCTCCTCTCCTCTCCTCTCCTCTCCTCTCCTCTCCTCTCCTCTCCTCTCCTCTCCTCTCCTCTCCTCTCCTCTCCTCTCCTCTCCTCTCCTCTCCTCTCCTCTCCTCTCCTCTCCTCTCCTCTCCTCTCCTCTCCTCTCCTCTCCTCTCCTCTCCTCTCCTCTCCTCTCCTCTCCTCTCCTCTCCTCTCCTCTCCTCTCCTCTCCTCTCCTCTCCTCTCCTCTCCTCTCCTCTCCTCTCCTCTCCTCTCCTCTCCTCTCCTCTCCTCTCCTCTCCTCTCCTCTCCTCTCCTCTCCTCTCCTCTCCTCTCCTCTCCTCTCCTCTCCTCTCCTCTCCTCTCCTCTCCTCTCCTCTCCTCTCCTCTCCTCTCCTCTCCTCTCCTCTCCTCTCCTCTCCTCTCCTCTCCTCTCCTCTCCTCTCCTCTCCTCTCCTCTCCTCTCCGAGATTTAAAGGTCATTTTCTTGTGAATGCATCAAAATCTCCATGCCATCTAAGGAAAAGAAAAAACCCACAGGACTGAGTGAGACACTTACTGTCTATACAAACTTGACTTGGCATTCATCATGCTTTCTTTGTTATGGAAAATAGAACCTTATTGTCAAATGATCTTCCCTAGTGGAGAAATACATTCTGTGGGAGTCATTACTCTCTCAGGCTTAAAATTCATGACTTCCAGATTTCTCATCTGTGTATTTATTTGGTTCAGGACAGTGATTTTTGGGAGAGATTGGTGTGAGGGGGTGTAGGGGTTTGTTTTGGTTTTGGGTTTTGTGGGGTTTTTTTTATTGCTTGTTTTTTTGAGAGCTCTAGCAGTCCCAGTCATTGGATGAGTCCTGTTTCCACTGATCTTTTGGCTTACTATCAAAAAGCAGAAAAAAATTCCTACATTTCACAATACTTGAAGATTTTTTTTCAAGATAATCTTGACACTGAGTATTGATTTTCCTTTTTAAAAAACATTTAAGTTTGCTTTATTTATTCCACTTCTAAAAGTTAGCAGAACTATTGGACATCAAAAAGACTATGCAGTGATCCCTTTTTCTTTACATATATTTTAACGTACTATTTTCATTATATTTTTCTTTCTGTGTTATCTTCTTTGATGTTGTCATTAAAGACATCATGAGGTCATACTTTTTCTACTCCTTATTCCCTTTTCCCATTCCTCTTTCGTTTCCCCAGGGAGGGAAATTCTGAAGTAGAGGTTGAAAAAATGGTTTCAGTATTACAGAAAATATAAGCCAAAGTTGTTTCCTTAATAAATAGAATTAGATGTATATATTGCATTTTCAAGAGCTAGTACTGATGTTGGGACCAGCTCCTTGAATAAAATAGGACCTCTGTAGTCTCTGGAGAGAACATGCATAAAGCAAAGTAAATGATTTTCTGTCAACACTAAGTAGACAGGTGCTTACATTGAACAGCATTCTAATATGTCTCTGAATATTTATGTCTTCTTTTTCAAATGCATTGCCCATGAATGTCACAGCTGTCAAATGTCTGTATACAAGAAGATAAAAAATGAAATTAATAAAAGGCAGATCAACATTTCATTTGTTTAGGCCAGTTTTTCATACAGCATTTTACAGAGGTTAGTGATGTTGAGATGCTTGAGTATGCTGGCATATTCTAAGGGCTGAGTGAAATGCAAAGCAGTTAGTTGTATTTTGTGCACTCCTAGGTATACTTCCCATTATTTAACCTAGCCATTATCAGTTAAAATAATGACTCAAAGTTCTAAAAGGTTGTTCCTTTATCCTCTGTCCATTTTCTTTACAGAAGGGGATCCTGGAAAGTCTTGGCAGCTCACTATTGCCATAACTAGAAACTTTTTTTTGTGGAACAAATTCTGAATCAAACTCTGCAATGTGCAGGGACAGATGAGCCACCAATGCTGCTTGAAACCAGTTAATGAAGAATAAATTCAGTTTGAAAATAGTTCCAAAAATGTAAAGACTATACATGTGAAAGTAAACTTACCATTCATGGCTAACTGTGAAGATGCACCTATGCATCCTTGCAAAAATTTGAAATACCTTAATGATAACATGACTTTCCTTTTATACAGAATGGTACTGAGAGAATAAGTGGAAAAACCTTAAGTGGGCAAAGATCAGCATTATTCACGTTGTATCCAAATAAAGTAGATTAATATGTGTTTCCCATTGGCACATTTTAAATGCTCCTCAAATTTAGTGGTGCTTTCAGAGCAGGCCAGTTGGCATTCACACACTCAAATGTAGATGCCAGAGGTTGGATGCTGCCTTCTTTTTGTCTATATTCCTTGTTAATTACTTTGTTGTAAGGTTTCAAGTTACCTTTGAAAGTCTCTAGACTTTCTTACCATTCCCCATATGAGCTTAGTAGACAGACCACTTTCCAGTCAAAACAATTCAACATATAATTCAAACTGACTTATTCAAGCTATTGCAGTACGAAGAAAAATGTTACCAGAAATTTAAATGATGCACAGAGGTTTGTAGCATTATTGTGAAAACATCGTCTTGGAATCGTATAATCAGAGAATGGTTTGGGTTGGAAAGGACTTGAAAGTTCATCTAGTTACAACTCCCCTGTCATGAGCAGTGTTTACCTTCAAAGTTTTTTCTCGATATAGCTGTTAAGACTAATGTTAGATTTCCCAAATGTCCAGAGTTTCTGCAATACATGGATATTCCATATTCTGGAACCTCTGTACAACAGAAAGTGCAGCTAGAATTTGTGCAGGCAGGCACGTGCTTGAAGCGCAGCCATAATGAAATGAAGTACACTGCCATAACAAAAGCTATATTATGCTTTCATCATAAATTTTCTGTCAGACATACACTAAACTGCTTCTTGGCAGCTCTTATCCCTCTCAGAAAATTTGTCCTAAGCAATCATCAGCAGAGGAGACAGCGTATACAGAACTGAGTAAACCAGTACAGATTAACAGGACTGAGGACATCAGGCCCGATGAAGTGAGTGCAGTTGGCTATGAGATGAACAGATGCTTGAGGGAAACTAGCAATAAGTCAAAAACAATGTTTCATAAAAGCATATCTCCCAACAGATTCCAGTAAAATATGGGTCTGTTTTTCCTGCAAGCTGTATATGGAAATAGCTGGAAATCTTTAGATCTTGCATGCATTTTCCACAGAGACACAATGCTTGCTCTCCATTCCAGGTACAGATCCTAGAAGGAGATGATATTTGGACACATCTACATCGTGAACTGGTTTCCAAATTAGGTTAGCATTCTTATTGTTTTATTTCCAGAAAAAAGGTAGAAGAGTCCTTTAATTCTCCTTAAAAATTGCTTAGCTGACAACAGAATACATGTTTGTGAGTTCAGGATATGACTAGCATTTGTTTCAGCTTTGAAATGGTTCAGAAGATGGACATTTTTTAGGTTTAGCTAGTTATGAGAAATAATTTAGAAGACACTATGGTCTTGCAGAGATAAACATGGAAATACTGTACTGTTTGGTTCTTTCTGAGACAGCAACCCTTAAAATGTGTTGTTTTGCTGTTGGCAAATAAGGCCAATGCAGAAATGCATAACTGAGCACAGAAGATAAATTTATTTGGTAAGAATCTGAGGTTTCTTTTACCCCAATTAGTGTTATTATTTGGAAAATTAAAAAAATTGGTGTCATCGATAAGACAACTTCAATAAAGAAACAAGAGTCAAAAAATCCATTCTGAAAGTATGTATGCCACAATAAACCTCTTCATCTAGAGTTAAAGAATGTTTTTTAACAGGAGCTTCTTTAAAACTGTTGATTTCAATTTTCTTTATTGATGTGTGTTTGATGTACATGTTTCCTGTGGCTACATTTCAAGATATTTAGGATATTATGTGAAGTCAGATTATTATAATTTTGACTAAATGTATCACATTAGCAACATAAATAAAAACCCCATGCTTCACTGTTAAGCAATGGACTTTTCCTGTAACACTGAGATAACACATATAGTTTCAGAAATAGACCACATTTGCTGCATTGCCATGTGAAACTGCGTGTTTTTATCTTTGAGAATTATTATGATCCTTGCCTGAAAAATAAATATAAAGATCTGTGGGCTACTGAACTCAGACTCACAGGCATAACTAAGGGAAAAATATCTTAATAAGAAAGGATGAGCCTCGCAATTGAAAATGCTTTGAATAAAAGTGCTGCTAGCTTTCAAAGAAGATATTCCCAACAATATCTTCAGGTATATGCCATAATTCGCCTTTTTCTCTGCAACTTATTCTATTGTACCTAGCAAATTTTTTCATTGTGATCAGATCAGATCAGAGATAAGTGATGCCTTAGGTTGCAGAGAAATGTAAGTTTCAAATTTCTATGCGTCTGATTTCCTTTGCTCTCAATACACATTGAAGATAGGTTCTGACATTTTAAATGCAAATTTCTTTTTGTTTTTAAAATGTTGACTTTCTGAGTATCATTTAAAGGAGAAAGAACTATTTACTGATTTGATTTCCATATGTTTTAGGTGAAATCTGTTCTACAAAGGAAGTGCTGTGATGAGTTGCTTCTCAGTGCTGATAACTCCCATGTTAGCCTGGGCCTGGATTTCTGCAGAGCAGCAGTTTGTTTTTCCTTCTATCCACAGTAACTCTGGGCCTCCAGAAGGGGAAATCTGGGATTGTTGCATCCCCTTAGCATCCCCCTACATTCACTGACATCAGGATGCTATGCAGCAGTAACCATGTCCTGTATCTCAATGTGATGGAGGCAAGTTCGTCTGTATTGGAGTGATACTTTGCTATTAAAGGATTTTGTATACTTAAGCCATGTGGGTAACTCCAGCTAACTGTTTAGACTTTATTTAAATATTATTGTGTCAGAGGACTTAGGGATTTCAGGCCTATTCAATAAATTCAATAAATTGCCACTGACACCATAAAATACCAAATAATCCATTGAGAATATTTCTTTGTATAATGAAATCATATCTAGGTTGAAATTCTATTAATTTAAATAATTGATTCATTGTTAATTCCCAATATGCTGGTCACAAAAGTTTCAGTGGACCATATATCTGAAAAGGGATCATTTGGGTCAAACATGATGTTTAACTTAGCAAGAAAAGAATTGTTCAAATTATATTTCTTCTTAGACAAATTTTATTTTCCAAATAACTGGGGAAAAATGAGGCTCATTTTGTTTCCATGATTCTGTTCTTTAAACAAGCATTATGGATTAAAAGTCCTTGTCACTAGCTCTATTTAGAACATAAGTCCTGTTAATAGAGAAACCTTTGGTAGTTCTGGACAGGATGTGAAAGAATGATGATGAAAGTAATTGAAACTTCAAGGAGGGAGAGAGTAAGTAACAATGTAATTATGTGAATTGGAATTATTCCAGGTCCCTACAACTAGAAAATGCCAAAATGCTACTTAGCAAGATATTTCTATTAAAAAATTATAAAAGTTTCTACAGTCGTGCAGCAGCAAACCTTCAATCTTTCACATTCACTCTGACTGACCTTTTATTCCCACCTGGGCTAAGTAACTTCCCCCTCCTTCAAAGGAATGCTTTAAACTAGTCTATTCCCGAAAGAGAACAATGCCTTTTCCTGGAAATCTTCAGCCGTTTTCACCACCACATTGACTTTCCTGTTTAGAAGCAAATCCCCAGTGAGCACAAATTCCTCCACATTAAAATCCCACCTAATTTTGTTTCCAGTTTTCAAGAAAAACACATACATTCAATATATTTCTACTTATAGTGCTTTTATAGTAAAACATTATTATACAGTCTAAAGATATATTGGACCAATTACAATCAACCATTATATGGTAATGTTACCATAGTATTGCAACCTATTATATTAATTACACAAATAACTCTCTACTGGCACAATCTCTTCCTTAATGGATTTTTTCCTACTTGTGTTGACTAAGTTCTAGAAGTTCCAAGTCTATTGCAAACTCTAGAGTAAATTATATCCATAATTATGTTTACAGTACAGTATAGAAGACTTTTGTGTATAAATACACAATATATATTATAACACATAAAATGCAATTCTTTTATTTTACCCAGTATTCAGTATTATACGGAAACTGTTGTGGTGGCACAGTGCATATTTCAAATTAGAGAAAACAGGATCTTCACTGATCTAAATATGTTAAAAAAATTGTACTACTTCCATCTTTACTGTTATAAAAGGAATTGTGATGATATCATGAAAATACACAGTTAAGACAGATTTGTAACATGATGCTTCAGCAAGTATGAAGAGACATAGAACATTTTTGTGCATGCTACTTTACCCTCATTCTTCCTGGGAGAGTGACAATAATTTAATATCAAAAATCAATTTACTGTGATTGAGGTATTTGGGTTATTTTAAAGAAAAAACAAAGGCAATAAATCACATTTCCCATTTCCCAGGAATATCCTTGGTTTAGCTTTCCAGTTAAAATACAAAATATTTGTATTTATACATATTTGCTAACTCTGGTATGGGATTGGGACTATTTCATTCCAAGCAGTAACAGTTAGGGTGTGTTTTTCCAGGTTGTACAGAAGCTGCTGCATACTGCCAAAAAATTAGACAACTTTTTTTCCTACATTTTGCTAAAAACAAAAAATTATTTGTTGTTGTTCTTTTGTTATTTGCAATTATTTTGGAATTGCACTTGTAATACCTTAATTCAGTTTTACACACTGCCTTTGCCATTGCACTCAGTGCATCCACTTTTGAAAACTAATGTCCTGAGTTAACTTGGACAAGATCTAAATGCCTGGTTACAGGAAAGCTAAATACCTAAATATTTCAATTTGCAGTTAGGAAACTGCTACAACAGCATGTCTGTGAAATACTGCAATCAATGCACAGTAAAAGCTCACAGATTTTAATTTTTGGGGGTGGGGAAAGGAAGAAAATAATAACATTTTTTAAAAGGGTCATGAAACATGAACACAAAGTTTATGCTCTCCCCTCACTAAAAATCCCAGATGTATTGAAGTCTTTTTGTTTCAGAAACTGTAATGTAGCTTGCTTTTCTCCCAGGCTCTGGCTAGGGCATTGCCATATTTCATCTCTGCTTTTTTGAATGCTTCCCTTCCTCCCACCAAGCCAACTTTTATTTTTTAACAGAAGACACTGGAGCACACTCTGTTGTAGTTCTGTATTATTTCAGCAAAGCCATTTGGATTTTATTTGATTTGTTTTAAGTGGTTTTGGTTTTATATTGTTGGTGCTTTAACATGCAAAATCTTCATGTAGAGGATGTTTTTATATGTTCATGTGACTGATTTCTCCATATAGTTTTAAATTTTATGAGTTGTTACAGACCCTTACTTATCCATATCCTGAGAATCTCTCATATAAATACTTTAATTGGTCTGAGTTTTGGTGCTCAATTAAAGATACTCTCAATGGTTGAAGAAATTATCATCAAAGTCCATAGATAATGGCTTCTAAATGGGCTGCTGAAAAGACACTTGACCAATTTCACTGGTTTTAAGACATATTCACCACAAATTTTCTAGAAAGTATTTTACACTGTTAGGACAGGAGATATGTACTGCACACTGAAGAAGAAAAACATTTAATAAAATATAAGTAACATTTGATAATCACTGTGAAAGAATAGCTTGTTGTCTAATGAAGAAAAAACAAAAATCATGTAGGATGCTCTGAAAAATGGATGAATAACTAAATTAACAAAAATAGAGTCTAGGATATCCCTACTTCAGATTGCAATCATTTCCAATGTTTTGCAGAAAGAAAGATGTCTGTATAGTTAGAATGAGATCTGTTTTCTGACAGTGAGGAGTAATTTTGACTTAAAACCAGATGAGTCTTTGTAGATAAGAAAAATTTCTCTTCAGCTTGAAAATGGGGAAAGGATTATTTTTCAAAAATTAATGTTTGACTTAAGGGAAAATGTTAGAAATTTGCTTTTTACTTATTTGCTGTCAAATGTTCTATGTATTAGCTTGTTTGCAGACAGAAGCCATTTGAATGCTTATTCAGGTAATGAAAGGACTTGTCATAACTGTATTTGTACAGCACTTTTGGAAAAAGATTGATGTTATGCTTCTCTAAGTTAAATAAACTTCTAGGATTTGTCTCCATATATTAGAAAGAGAAATAATTAATCTAAAGGGAGAATTCTTTAAGGATCTTTATATAAAAGTCATGAGAACAGCCAACAGTTATATGTATGAAGTACAAGAAAGCAAAAGAGTATCAAAAGACCTGATCAAAAGCACATCTGAGCCAGTAGACAGATAATTATTACCTTTAATAAATTAGAAATATGCCCCTATCTGAATGTAATATAGATATCTTCCTGTTTCAAGCTCGTTCAATAAATTGTCTTTATGAAAAGAAATGTAGCATGTGTAATATTGAACATTGTACTAGATCCTCAAGTTTTTCTTGTGATATCAGAAATTTTTAAATACATTTGGAAATAAAATAACATTTAAAAAAAAAACATTTCTTCAAATGTCTTCACAACTGCCTAGGTTTTTATTCAGTGCTATTATTTCACAATTTATTTGTAGCATACTTTCCATCTTCAGATTTCTTTCTTTATAACATTCATTTTTCTAGAGTTCAGGAAATGTACTATCTTGTCTGTACTGCCTTATGATTAGTGGTCTTTCTTCCCATTAGGACCTATTTATGTCCAGAAATGTGCCCTATACCTCTGTATTCACCTAGAAGACAGGGATATAGTTACCATTGGGGAATTTAACTAAAAAGAGATGGCTAAAATGAACAGAATATTTTAAAAACAGTCCTGCCTGCTTTGAAGTTTTGACTGTTTACTAAACTTTTTTTCCCCATGGTATTGTCTTTGTGTTCTACCATCAGACATTGTCTACAGTAAAATCATGGTAGTGATTTTTCCCTGGCAACTTTCAGTCTTTTTATTTGCTAACAGCTATCACTGCTCACATTGTTCAGTACTCACTATCTAGTTACTGCCATAACAATTATTTCATATTTGTAAATTAAATCTGACTTTCTATTATGTAGGTAATTATGTTTTATTCAATATCCTATGGAAAAATTCTTTATTTTAATATTAGGCTTTTTGAGTCTTCAATGATATCTAGTGGATCATTTACAATGATTATTTTTATGACATTGGGATATATTCTCAGTTAACCTCTGTTGTTCTCTAAATGTAACATATTTACCATTTAAAAAAAATACTTTGCAGGACCAAATCTTCTAATATAATATATGTGTACTCATTATCCTTGTTACACTCCATGCTGCTTTCACTCCATTTATTTGTGTGTGTGTATATGTGCAACACAGTGTTACTACTTCCAAATAATTTTTATACTCCAAAGAGCACCCATCTGCCTTATATCCTGTAAGAAACTTAACAGTCACATCTTCAAAGACCTCGAATAAATTATTAAAGCAATTATTCATGCAAGTCAATAAACTCTCTTATAAATATGTGTGACACACTTGCATTGTAAGTTTGAAGAAGTTGTTTTACAAATAATTTACATATATTCAAATTGGAATAAACAAGAACAAACATTTTAAATCAGTTACCATGTTGTATCTACACACCAAACCAGGGTTTCCAGCCTCTAACTCCAAATTATTAATTCTGTTTTTACTAATAATTATATACATAATGTAATTTCTCATAGACCAGTTTATCTTACTTGAAAGTACTTTTTAAAAATTAAAGATCGATAGAATCTAATAAGTGGAACATGGTTCACTAAGAATTTTAGGAGGACTCTACTAAGAACTAAGAATATTTTAGCTTATCATCAAAGCACCTGACATAAACAAGTGCTGTGGCTATGGTTTCTGATGGGTAGCAAATAAAAGGAATACATATAGCTTGCCTAAGAAAAGCTACATAAAACAAATATCAAAGTAGCAACTAGAACTCAGGATTTTGTCAATTTTATTATATTTAGTCCACTAGAGAATAGAATTATTTTAAGTATAATGAGCAGTCTTACATTTGGAAGTTACCAAAATAAATTCTCTATTGTTGTCCAGTGTTTGGTAATAGAAATGAGATATTACCTAAGAGCTTATATTCTTCTGTTTGTTAAAGACTAGCATTCAGTTACTCAACAATTACTGTGAGATCAGTCACACCTCATGGTTCTCTGACATCTGTTAGTCCCTTATCAAACTGTGAAACTTTATTCTAGTCTTGAGTATTTTCCATTTCTTAATTCTGATAGCAAATGGATAATTAATACATCTAGTAATCATCTTTAAAAACAATTTTCTGAAATTATAGTGGTTAGTGAAATGGAGACTGATGACTCATCACCATTTTTTTAATTATTCTTAGGATTATAAAGTTGTCATTTTATTTTTAGACAATAAGTTCTTTATGTCCAACTGGTTTTAATGGGATTTATGTCTTCTGGAAAAGTGGCCTCATGTATGTGACTTCCAAGTATATGAATTGCAGTCATAGTAAAAACAACTCCATAATGGAAGACAGATTAAAAGGTTATAAAGAACTGCATTTGCTGAAGTCCTTAACAATATGAAGCCAAAAGAAAAAAAACTAGCTTTTTAAAAAGTCACCACTTTTAGACAGATAAATCCTGTTTCATCATGTAACATATTGCATAAAAACAAAGATTATGCAGGAGCAATAAGCTAATTCGAAAATTGTTTTGGAGTTGAGCATTAAATTTAAAAAAACAAGCCATTTCCTGCAAGAGAGGTACTGATGGTGACATCTACAGATAGCATTGAAACACTGAGTGCTATTTCATCCTGGAGAACATGGGATGGAAAACCATTCAAGTCAGGTAACTAGCTGACTAAACTCTGCACTTTACAATCTATAAAAAGTGTTAAATGTCATAAAGACAAGGTCTTCCATAAATATGTTAATGAAAGTATTTTTTCTCTGTTTTGTTTAACCCAAAGGTTATAAAGTTTCAGCTGAGCAGTACAATTCTAATTAAAGGAGAGATGCTTTGAGCTTCTGCATGCCTCTCAACACAAGAAAAACCAGGACATTGTTTCTTTAAGAGTGTTGAGTGTCTTTTTTGGGTCATAGAAAAGACTTTTCATTTGGAAAATAATGAAGAGAGAGGGAGACACAGCATCTAGTGGAGACAAAGGCAAATTTACGCCTCACCGGCAGCAGCTGGCACCCAGAGCAGCTGCAGGACCCGTTAGCAAGAGTCTATTTTCAGACTTGGCAAGGGATGCAGGGTTATGCCCACCAGGAGTGAATTACAGCCTGGAGACACTCTTCCTAGTCAGGGGAGGGCCATGAGTGATGCTGAGATAGCTCTGTGGTCTAATCATACCTTGATAGGCTT
The DNA here is from genome assembly GCF_048771995.1 of Taeniopygia guttata. Lineage (NCBI taxonomy): Eukaryota > Metazoa > Chordata > Aves > Passeriformes > Estrildidae > Taeniopygia > Taeniopygia guttata. Next base: position 35,488,389 of record NC_133030.1, on the reverse strand, counting down.
TCCAGATCTCCCTTCAAGGCAGGGTCCTTGCTTGATTTCAGATTTGAGTCAGGTTCCTCCGGAGACAAAATGAGCAAGAGACATCTCTGGATGGCTAAGCTTAAGCCATGTTTTTTATATAGTAGGTTTGTCTTTGGGGGGTTTTTTGGTGGTTGTTTTTTTTCTTTGAATATATTTTTGCATATTTGATATAGGTACACTACACTCTTCTAGATTTCCTGCTAGAGGTAAAATAGAGAGGAAAGTCTGGAAGTGTTGGGTACAGGGCAGAAGTCTGTTTCCCATGTGCTCTTTGGAGCGGATGAAGACAGAGGTTAGGATGATCTCTGTTTTATACTTGGGAGCCCTATGACCTCTGGCTGCTAGAGTACGTCATGGTATCCTGACCATTGATTTTAATGACATAACAATGTTGGCTGTGAAGTATGTAGAGTTAGATGTAGTATACCCCACTCTCCAAAATTTTTTCTTCTATTTAAAAAAAATTTAAATAGGAGACATTCACACAGGTAATTCAAATCCCTCTCCCTTGTCCATTTCCAGTCTAGGCAGAATTTAAACAAATTAATTGGCAGAAAATTTTGACACATAGGTAGAGGGGTAGATTTGGATGGATGGATGTTTTCCTGAGATATTCACAAAAGCCTCCCTGACTTTCTCTCAGTTTCAAATCTCTCAAAACTGACGTGCAGGTTTATGGCCGTATGGTCAGTCTCCCAAGTTTTCTCTTCTAGCTTGTGGCCAGGCTCATCCTAGACACAAAAGTTATAGCTATATGTATTTTAACTGGCTCACAGGAACTGTCATAAGCCCTTTGAAGACCTTTAAATAAATTTATATCTAGAGCATTTCTATAGAAACATGCCGAATAATGTTTCCAACCATTATATATTAGAATAATGTTTCAACCATTGATCATGCTATTATATGAAACAGACCTCTTTAACAAGAAACAAGGCTGAAATTACCAGAAACTACAGAGAAATAGCCACTAAGCAGAAGTATGTGTTTCCAATTAGTACTTTACTGCCTTTCAAAATGGATGTGAAGTGCTTACTAATTTTCTGGCATTCTTCTTTCTAAGAGATAATATCAGTGTTCACTGCTCTTAGAATTTTGCTAGGTTAGATGAAAATCTTTATTCAGAGACATAAAAGTTACAGCATCATGTAGAGAGAAACACTAACATTACTGATTTTGTACTTTACATTATTCACTTCAATTCATCTGAATGTCTGTTATACCTTGCCTGACTGTGGAAGGCCTGATAAGATAGGCCAATATAAAAATATCTGTTGGCAGAAATCTGCATGGCTTAACGGCTTTACCACATGAGTTACAGAGCCAGCTAGGCAACTTGATGGTGTTTCCAGCTACTTTGGACCTCTGTACATGATCTGTATTTGCAAGTAACAGTAACCCTCTTTCAGCAAAACTCATTCACTCAGAATCTATGTACTTCCATAGAAAAATCTAAACATATGTGAACAGTTGTGTGTTTATAAAAGTAGTGATTTCCTGCCTATTAAATCATTCTATGGAAGAATTCTTAATTAGAAAAGAAATTATTATTCAGAAAGCATTTCCTTGTTTTCTACAACATTTATTGTAGGAAAATATATGCAGAAAGCCCTGATATTTATCTTTTATTTGAGAATACTATATGGATGTTCATGGAGAAAAAATCCTCATCACTTACCTATTTTTCATTATAAAGCTAGATAACCAATCAAATAGTATATTTTTTCTGGGATTTATATTGATTCACCCTGCTGTGAATACAAATTATAGGATATGACATCAAGATAATAAGACAAAAATAGAAAAAAAGGAGGAAAATTTCTTTGTTTGCAAATCTGGAGCATTAATTGTGTTCCTATGAGGCAATCTGGATGAAGCTTCTGCTAAGCAAATTAGATATAAACTGAAGGTGAGGGCAAAAGGGTCACCACAGCAAGGGAGCATCGAGTGACAGGCACTGGGACCTCCGATGCATGGCTTGTAGAGCAGATGTTCACAAGGATGCAGTGATTATTGAACTGGTAATAAAAAAGCATCAGCTTACAGGCAGCCACGATGGATGCTGGTAATTATAAAGCATCCCCTGGGAGGAAAATGACACAAGTCAGCCGCATCTCTGCAATCACAGGGGCATAATTAAAGCTCTAGTAACAGTTGTTAATAGGGTGCAAATAAAACAGGGGGAAAATTTGAACACAGTCTTTTTCTTTTTTAAAGAGACGGCAAAGGACAATGTAATTACAGAGACTGCATGGTTTTTAATTTCATAATACAGTAAAACAAAGACCTTTAATGTATTTTACACACGCATATACACGCCATATAAAACAAAGCAAAAGCGGTGTAGACTTTGACTCTGTGGCATGATGGGGAGAACAGATTTTTTAACCAGAATGTTTATATTTTAATTTTCAAAATGGGAAAAGCACAAATATGTAAAGAAAATGTCATATGTATAAATATTTGGCCATTTCATCCTCACAGGAGAGGTACAATGACAGTATATATGTTTAGCTTCTCCTGTTGGCATTATTGTAGACACAATAATATTAAGATACTAGCAGAGCAGGTCATATTGTCTTTTATTAGACCCACTGGAAAAAGCAGACAAACTCCCAATTTTTATACTGTTCAGGTATTTTTCAGATATTTAAAAAATACTTTTGGCATCCAAAAGTATAACTGATATGTTCTGTTGGGTTTAATGATCCATGAATACTCTATGCATTTCACATCAAGAACACTTAGGGTTCAGACATCAATTTCAGACATCAATTTCAGTAGAAATCCTTATGAAGTGTTAGCTACATAAAAAATGTAAAATCTATCCTTCATGTACAATAAAGACCAGTCAATCATACTTTGGCAGAGAGTGATAAAAAGTGTCTTTGGTTTAAATATTTCAAAATTCCAGTGTTGTTATCTAACACTATAATTAGTCAAGATACCATATAAATGTATTTCTCAGAAATTGTTGAGTCTGCAAGTTTTAGGCATCTCTCTAACCCATTTTGTTTGAGTGGTTTTGAAACTTTGCTTTCACATATCTGATGTCTTTAGTGGCGTACCAGGTTTTCAGAGTTTATTCAAGAAACAGATTCTTCTCAAGGAGTCTGGTATTAAAAGACTTTAGTACAACACTTGATTACCTTTCTTACTGTCATTTGCAACTTTCTTTCACTCTTTCTGATGTTTCCCAGCAGACAATATTGCAGAGCTCTTACATTTTTTCTAACAGACAACATACAGCACCACATTTTGGTATCTTCTTCCAGCTCTATTAATTAGCTAATATTCAAGGGCTTTCAATTTTCTTTTCCTGCTTTCATCAGAAAGGTACACTGATGAGGACTAGTGAGATCTATATATGGCTATAGCCCAATTTATTAGTAAAAAATGCACAGAAAGTTGGTTTTTGTGAACACAACATAAATAAACACTAAGAAAAAAATTTCTTTTTCTGAACCTTCTTCTATACCAAGAACAAGCTTGCCTGAAGGGAACTATCATTTTGTCTGTTTTTTATGGACACCCACTCTGTACTTTGCACTCTTACAATGTCCACTTTCTTTTATTTCACTGTTCCTTAAAAACACACGTACCTACAGTGGAAACCCAAATTTTAACCTATCCCTTGAACTTCAATGAGTGAATAATTTAATTCATTACTACCAAAAGATTTGACATATTGGTTGATAATTGAAGTTTATTTTTTCAATCATTAAACAGGAGAGAATTTAACTTTTTCTTATTAAGACTAAATGAAAGGATTTCAGCCAGAACTGTGATTGATGTCTGCCATTAGTATCTGCAGCATATCAGTATTAATATAGCATTAGAAATCGTTGATAAGCACCAATGTATTTTATTGAACAAACAGCCAATACTAATTGCAGGAGACGACGAACATGTTTAATGTAAAATACTCATGCAGTGTTTAATGAAGGAAACCTGAAGAGAATTCAATCAGATGTCAAGTGTTGTGCATGAAATTTAAAAAAAATTAATCTGCACAGAAGATAAAATCACAATAGTTTTGCTAAGATGTTACTATTTTAATTACAAAATTTTAAAAATTATTATATTAATCATATTCCAATGAACGAATGATAAAACTTCAGAAGAATAACATAATTAACTATTTGTAATTTCCCATTGTGTTGCGTTTTGCTGTGGTAGAGTTAATTTTCTTCACAGTTGCTACTATGGGCTGTGTTTTCCATTTGTGTTGGAAATGGTGCTGCTAATATGGGAATGTTTTTGTTACTGCTGAGCAGGGCTTGCACAGAGCCAAAGCCTTTTCTGCTTCTCACTCCACCAGCCAGAAGGCTGGGAATGCACAAGAAATTCAGATGAGACTCAGCCAGGCCAGATGACCCCAGCTTATCGCAGGGATATTCCAGATCATATGGCATCATGCTCAATGTGTAAAGCTGGGGAAAGGTGGAGGAAGGGGGAGGTGTTCCAAGCTGTGTTGTTTGTAATCCAGCTCCTTTATTGCATGTTAAAGATGCAAAAACTTAATTTGTAATTCTTTGCCAATTCAAAACAACACAGCAAAACTTCTGATAGCATCAGCTGGAAAAACATTTTTTAATAAGATATTATTGTTAATGTGTGAAAATAGAATAACTGTCTCAAATTCCAAATTAATTTTCAAAACCATAAATAGTTTTTGCGGGAAGGTTATATAGCCAAAAAGCCTCAAATTTGTAAATAATAAATACAAGAAACAACTGTGTAAAGAAAGACTAAAGATTTGTGTATTCTATATATTTACCACAGATGCAGAGTACAGAATTTATTATATTGTGAATCATGCTAACTATAATAAAGTACATCCTAGACAATTATTTCCTGTCATCTTCTCTATGTGGAAGAAATGCCCACATTCCATCACTATATCTGATATGATACATAAGCCCCACTGTTTAAAGACAAAAAATGCAGGAAATTAAGCTCCTCAGTTGGTTATGAGCATGTTCAGTCCTACTCCAATAGTTCAACTGTGGGACATAACTGAGAACGTGTTTACTGCTGCATATATAGCTAGCAACCATTTCTTTAACTTCAGTGGTTTCACCAGTGTGAAATTGGTCTTGATGACATCAAACTGAAGCCTGACATTGATAGTACAGCAAAGCTGAAATGTCATGAACTCTAAGGGGTCTTCAGTATGATTATTTTCAAGTATGATTGGACATTAATAAGGTCACATACCTGTAGTTTGAATACCTGCAAAGAGCAGAATCATCCACTTCTAGAAAACTGTGCAATCACTAACAGTGAAATAATGGATTCTCTATGCAGGAAATTCAATGACTAGAAAGTCTCTCATAAAGAAAACTACCTGCAGACCCAGAGAAAATTTGTTTGCCCTACTCTCAGATGAAAGAAAAACTGAACAGGAACTAGATATATGCCTTAAACATAAACAGACAGAATTTGTACCACTGATTTCACAAATAGCTCAAGGTGCAGCAGTGTTAATCATACACTTTATGCGCTTGAGCTACAAACTGAGTCATTTTTTCATGATGTGTTTTAAAGTCTTTTAACACTGTTGCAGTTTAGGAATGGTACTCCTCAATTCAGTTTTTAGGGTCTTCTCTTCCATAGTTTGCGTTGTATTTCCTCAGAGACCACCTGACCAAGAGATGTTTACCTCCCATTGCCTACTTAAGCAGTAATCTGTCCTGTTTAGGGATAGCTGATGACTGCACACAAGTTTGCATTGTGCTGCTGACTGCAGTTAAATCTGGGCTCTGTCATAACTGGCCATGTGTTTAAGTATTTATTGATAGTCATTAAATTTTTACACCATTTGCTTATATTTTCAGCAGAAAAATGCACATCTATATTTATACTAACATAATTCCACTTGCATTCAGCTCTTTATGATATCTTTAATTTCAAATTAGCTATCAGTTATTTGAGTAATGCTATGCTATCTGTTAGTTCATTTGGTAGGTAACCAAATTCCTATTTAGTTACATTTTTATTAGTAGTCCTGTCAACAGCCTCACCTGGTATCTGCTATCTTCATAGAAAAAACATGCCTTTTTCATCTAAAAAAGTGCCTTTCTAATAAGTTATTCTTTTGAAGAACGTATACCTTATTGATTTTTTTTTCTTTTCTGTTTTTTGGTTTTTTTTGCAAAATCCTATATGTTTTCATTCTTTTGATGGAATTTCTATTAATAATCTATTATTAAGTTGTTTTGCCCCACACTTGCTTTCCTCATCTCCAAGTGCTTTGAGATAATACTTGCTAAAAGTAAATGTTGCAGTTGTCACCTACAGTTCTGGAGTTGGGTTTCCTTTAAGATAAAAGAGTACATTTGGTTTATTTTAGCACAGACTTTTGTGACAAATTTGTGTATCATTTATAAGTATATAAGTAATAATGTACTGATAAGAAAATATTTCTCTTGTTAGTTGAAAAATGTAAAACTATAGCAGAATATTTCCCCTTAATAGTTAATAACAGCTATCACCAGTAATTTGTAAACAATATTACTTTATTTGCTGTGTAGCCACCATTCACATAAGTTCAAAAAAATGTGGTGTACAGGTTAGTGAACATTACAAAACATTGAAAGAAACTTATTTTATATTTCTGCAACTTCATCCTAGTGTTGTATGTCTTTTGAAATATTCTATGGCAGCTGGACTAAAAACCATTTGATTTTGACTACTACCAGTGAAGCAGCAGTACTCTTCTGGCCCTGTAGCTTATTGTAAATAGTGGGGAGGATCTGCACTGGATGTTGATTCTAGGTATTATACACTGAGGAACATTTATATTTTCAAAATATTCCACCTGCTACTAGTTGAGTAAAGCTGTTTTCTAATGAACTAGAAAACTAGGGCAAATTTAATTTCCAGAATTCCTTTTAACTAGAAATGATTGTAACTTTCAGGACTGCCTGTCAAAAAGCTTACTGGGTATCCTCAATCAGTTTAAAGGGTAGCAATAATCTTTCTGGCATAATCTGCATGAATCATTGTTTTGCCAAGTGCTTAGTCACAGCAGAAGCTTTTTACAAATACTACTACATAGGAATTCTTAATGTAATTTTTCCGATTTTAAAAACATCAAATTATCTCAAATTTGTTTCAGTTTATTTCTCTCTTTTGAATGGTTCTGTGCCTTAGATATAGCTTCATTTCTCTGTGTTAACCCACAGCAGGAGGGCAGATGTCACAGGGTGACTTTACTACCTGTACTTTCTCCTCTCTGATAGAACTAGTTCACATGCCAGTTTTAAGCAGCCTCCCCAAAATGTGTAATGGCCACCACCCACTGAGATCTAAGTCAGCCCCTGTTCAATTGGAGCTTGGCCAAAACTGTGCTGCTGTGATGCAGAGCCTGTCACACTGCTTCTCCCTCTGATGTGGAAATGGAACTAACAGTCAGCAAATCTCTTTAATTTGAGTCTCTTAGTTGGGAAATATCAGTAGGAATCTTTACTTAAAATACCGGCATCCAAAAATAATGGCAAAAAGCCCCTTTCTAGTTCTCTGTCTAATCTATGTTTAAACTTCCAAAGGTGTGCAAAGCAAGGCTACAGAACTGTTGGTTTGCACAGGAAGAAAATTCACCACTCGTTCACTTTCAATGAACAAACATCTCCTTAAGTAACTTTTCTGACTCCTCAAGCCTCCAATGTTTTAATTTGTATTTTTGTAGCACTTATCTATCTAGTTTTGCAAATGGCAAAAAAAAAAATTCTAATATTTATGCTAATCTATTTTTAACATCTAATATTATGACTCTTTGAATTCTTTAGATTTAACCAGATTTAGAATGTTTTTACTTCATATTGTGTTGTAAGAAAAATGCACATTGCATTTATGTATGGTCATAAATATGCATATTTATGTTACATTAAATATGAGTAAAATTTGGATATGATCTTATAGAGCTGTAACACACCTCAAAATTTTCAGTTAACCTGAAATAAAAAATAAGGTGAGGTGTGATGAAGAGTGGATGAAAAGACAAAGGGATAGATTAGGTGAGAGTTAGCAAGTTGGCAGTTGCAGTGTTATTACTGCTCATTTGCAGGTGTGGTGGGACAGAGAATATGTGAGGAATACTGATGGAGGCAAACATAAAACTGATTCATCCAGTTTCTTTCTTACCATAATTCCCTCAAAAGCAACTTCTCTTCTCCACTTTCTAGTGGAAGCATGTGTGAAAGAAAACAGCAACAGAGCATACTTTATATCACATAAAATAAATAAAAATCTTATTTGCAGAAGTGACTTGAAACTGATAGCTCACCAGGGCTGACATGGTGAATGATGTACCTCTGTGGACATGCCTCATGTCAGCTAGACCAGCAGGGCTGTATGTAAGTGTACAGGGCAGAGCATAGTGATGCCCAGATGTGTTGAGCTGCTTCAAATGCACAGATGTGTATAGGCAGATGACCATGAAGTGGAGGCATAACTGGAGAGCAACAGAGTCCATTTACTTTAGGGGTTTTCTTGCTCTAAGGCAGAGTCCCAGAAGAAGTAGCACTTGGGAATGCCTGTCATACTTTCAGAAGTCAACATGTACTCCTGAGAGAGTATTCCCCATCTGCTCTAGGACAGATTTTAAACAAGAGCTGCAGAGTCCTTAAGAGTACATTTTGAAGTTACCTTGCATTACTTGCTGTAATCACTGCTTCTATCTGGCAACTCTTATTGTGATCAGCCCTTTAACCAAGATTCCTGGGAAATAAGACTCTTTAAATGGCTCAGCTCCAGTATGTTTCTCCATCCTAGAGAAATTATTAACAAAGCAGAGATGTTCCTGAGATGGTATGTGGACAGTTCATGCCATTGCTATAATCAAAGATATGATTCTACAGGCACCTAACATTGCCAGAAAATTACTTTGGTATTGGTGTGCCCTAAGGGGGAAGAAAAAAAAAAAAAGCTAAATATTCAGGATCAAATACTTTCTACTGTGAAGGATAAAGTGCTTTCTGAGTCAATAGGAAACCAACCAGGAAACCAACCAGCAGATTACTAAAAGAAAACTTAATTTCACCCATCACTTTGTTCCTGACTGGTCATGTCATAAAACCATATGTAAAGCTTCACTTCAGTCATGCACAAAACAGAGATATTAATAGAGCACATGGATGGTTTTCTTTTTACATCAGTCATTGAAGTGAAAAAATAAAATAAGCTTTTACAACCATTAACTTCTCTGTCATTTTCCTGATGAATAGGAATTCTCCAGATTAATTTTGTTCAAAATTGACAACAGCTTAATTTAATTTTGTATATTTTTCTTTAAATTCCAAATTTTTGAAAATGGTCTCACAATACACAATTTGCCATAGACATTAAGTTTCCAGCATGTGCAATTGAATCCACAAACTCTGTCAGTTTACCTAAATTTACATTTTTTGGTGAATAAAATATTTGACTGAAAAGCTTTGAAAAGCTCTAATGATCATCTTTGTCCTTCTCACAGAATTCTGGGGAGCTTGATTATGAACTTATTTTGATACAAGTTTACGAACACATCTTGAGAATATCTTATTTCAGTTGCTATATTAATATAAGGATTTTTTAATATGCAGGTTGTGACAAAATCTCTTATATTCCTGAAATTTTACAATAGTCTGCCTCAGAGCATGAACTTTTCATGCTGTAATTTAGTTATGTCAAATGGGAATACTCTGTAGAAAGTCTTTTTTTAATCCAAAGTTTTTAACGTTTTCATAGTAAAAAGATGGGTGTTGTTAGTCAAGAACAGAATTTCACGGATATTGCTTTCTGGTGGCTCATCACAATGCTTCAGGTATATTAATCTTTTCAAGAGAACACTCAAGGCAAAGTTTGAAATAATGTCTGTAGACATATAATTTATGTATCTGTAGACAAAAAATTTTGTAGTGATTTCCACCAGAACTTTCTCATGCACCATTTTTGAAAGGATTTTGTGTTGTTTTTACTGAGCATTTACTGTCAAAAACCAGCTTTCATCACCAGACCGGAGCCTTCTGTTCAGCATTTTTAGAGCAGTCAGGGGTGAGGGCATGAGACTCCCATGCCTGCATTAATAAATTGCCATTTGCCTCTGCCCTACTATCCCTTGCTCCCTCTGCAGCAACAGATCACATACTGATAGTAAATCAGCCTCCAGTATGTTTTCCTAATTTTAGTTTTGGGCTAATCTATCTAATAGTAAAAAACATCTGGTCTTGTTTTGCTTTAATTCTGATCTATATAGCAGGAATCTGATCACCAAGGGACCAATGGAGTCACACCAGGTCAAGTTCTTTACCTGCACAGAGTTAAAGTGGAATCTATGTGAATAATAAGGTACTGCTTTATATTATATTATGTCATTTTTATAGGAGTAACACCAATAATAAAACTTTGATATTACAGCAGATTTAGGTAATAAATTCCAGACAAGTAAAGAAACCCAGACTATGATACAGTCAAGATACAAGAAAGCTGAGCAAAATAATTTTGGTGTGAAATTGACTAGTCCCTCATATGAATTTGGCAGAGTTTATGTTATAAACAAGATATTCTTTTTAAAAAGTAATCTTTGCGAGAATTTTACTTGGTAGATTCCTGGTAAACAATGCATCATGAGTATCCATGTAACTACCATGAAAATTGAGGAGAAAAGTTATAACATTTATCATAGGAAGTTGCTTTTCATTCTGTATTTAATCTGCTTGGATAAAAATATGTAAAAACCAGCTCTGGTCTAATGAAAAAAATAAGAAATTTGAAATAAATTCTTCACTGAATGTTTTTATTTCTTCTCTCACTTGAATTTTACAGTACTTCTACATATTTTTGGAAGTATATTTCAATGTTTTCAACTTGCTAGAAACTATATTTTTAAATTTCGTGTCTCTTTTTATGCTGTCAAAATAGCATACTACTTTGTTTCCTGTGTTTTATAAATCTGAGAGAATCTCAGGGTCATCCTGAGGCAGCATGAGAGAATATAAAAAATTTTTATAGCCTGGGGGTAAAAAAAAGCCTTTCCCAAATCAACAGTATGTTAGGGGATTTCTGCTCCCTAAAGTAACATTACTGCTTATGCACTCCTGGCTAAAACTTCTTTCTTACTTGGCTTTAGGAAGAGTGCATAAACAGCAACATTGCTTTAGTCAGAAGGAATTAATTATTGAAATCAATTATTGTTTCTTTCAGACTACTGCAGTCAGTCCACAATGACTTGATGTAAAAAAGTAGTTTTCTTGCTTGCTGTTTTTGTGAAGGTCAAAGCAAATAAATCAACAAAAGCAGATTTCTGGCATAAGATTTCCACTTCTTTTATCCCCACAGGTTTTTTTGGCTTTTACTTTGCATACTGCTGTGTTGGCAGGGAGTGATAGTCACAGTGCTAGTAGGTAGAAAACAGGTATTGTTTTGGTCAGCTACATTATAGAATACAGTCTGGTTTTATCATACAATACCTTATGAAATCAGATTTGTTTCTACATAGCACTTTTTCAGTATTCAAAGGCTTGAAATCTGCATTAAAATGCTCCATAGAGCTGCAGTCAGGTTTACATGCAAACACAGGGAGAGAGCTGGGTACTGTTCAAGCTCTCTCACATGGCACAGTCTGCCCCAGGGCATGCATCTAACATCTGATTTATACCAGACCAGAATCTGGCCCTTTGTTTTTTACTGAGGTCATTGCTTTTCTTTCTTTGTTGGGATTAAAGGTATATCTATCTTATTTCTCTTGCCATAAAAACCCATTGAGTGAAAGAGAAAATTCTTTCTCCAGCTGTATTTTCTAACATATTCATGGCCACTGGGAAGACTATAAAGCACACACGATTTTCAAATTTTCTCTTTAATGTAGGTTAAACTACTATCTGCTTTGTTACCATCTTGCTTAATTTTAATTCCCTAGAGTCTATGCCTTTCTGATGTTATACTTTGGGCCTCATACAAAAGTTTTTCTAAATATCTAACTTTTTCTGGAAAAGGTGACTCTACATTTAGAGGCTGCTCCCAGAATGGGTATTTCCTGACACCTGAACATTAACTGTCCATGAGCAACACATGGCTTCTTCTAAGATGTGTCATAGAGGGCAACAGCCAGAACTTCCTGCAATTACCAAAATATCTCTGTGAGCAGTATTGGTTCACGGTTTTCAGATCCCGCTAGAACTTGAACTTGCCACAGAGGACAAGAGGTAACAGCACACATGCTGCCGTCTTGTAAAATTCAGGAGGAGCTCTGACCTCTCCTAACTGCAGGATGCTGTGTGCTGATTTAAGTGCTTTGCCTTCACTAAACTTGGTGCTGGAGGAAACACACAAACATACATATGTGCTGACAAAAATATGTATTTTTGTAATTATTGATAAAAGGTGCTATTCAGTTTAATATTATGGTTTGATGGGTTAAGAATTCTAAAATATCTGAATTATCTACTTCTCCTTTGAGTAGCCTAATACATAAAATTTATATTTTTGTATAGCTACCTTAATATCCTTATCAATGTGTTGATATGATACAGTAATTGTGGATCATATACTTTGATACTTCAAATTAGCATAACTCCACTGGAGCCAGTGGTTGGTTCTATGTTTATTATGACTACAATTACAACAGAATATACAGTTCTCTGTACCTTATATTGCAACTTTGACAGCTGTTATCATATATCTGCTTCCTGTTTGATAGATAACGTAAAGCTTTCCTCAGCTGCTGCCTGCTAGGCGTGCTGACAGTGCTGGCTCTAACAGACCTCATACATCACATTCCTCTGCTCTCGCCTACCACAAGTGATTTACCGTGTGGGAGCAAAGATGCTGCTCACACCCTTACAAAACAAGTTCAGTGTTGCTTGAGAATGCCAACTGTATAAAACAGCATCTTAATATTATTCTTTGGGGCTCCTGAATCTGATGGTAGAGCGACTTCTGCGAGCTAGTGGCAGACTGAGAATATTTCCCATCTCAATATAAAGTTGTGGTTTAGTCGCTCCCTAAATTGTGTGATGCTTTCCTAGAGATACTGTTGTTATTAACATTTCTAATGCTGAAACCAGAGCTCTCTATGTTCTTTAGTCATGATGTTTTATTCTATAAGCCTTACTATAGCTGGTAAAACTTGGAGACATTTCTATTTCCATTTACAGAAAATTCAATAGATAACAAAAATTTGTTTAACTGCAAAAGGTGAATTTGTCTTCTTCAGCTGATAAGAAAGTATATTGGTTTTCTGGTCAGAGATTCTGTCAAAGACTACTGGTTCTCAAATTGATGGTCATTTTTTGCTTCATGCAGTGCATGAAATATGTTATTCGTTTTATAATACAATAGTTTAAAAATTCAGGATTGACTGAGTTCTCCTGAGTGAAAAGCTGTCACATTCATGTATTCTCAAATAGTCTTACATATGACTTAGTGAAGAAACTGCATATACTTATTCTGACTTCATGGATGTATGGGCTTAATTCTCTGGTGTGGCCTGATGGTACTAGTAAGGCACAGAATTTTGGTCAGCCCTACACAAACATACAAATTATTGAGAACTCAAAAATATGGTACATGGAATACTTGAAAAGATGCAGAAAATATTTTCAGGTTTTTACATGTAGCCTTTTGTAACATGGAAAATATAATGAAATTAAATCAATGAGAAAATATCTGTAGTCCCTTCTAAAGAAGTACAAATTCCAAAAGATCTTCACCATAATTTGAGTTAACATGAAAGTGATCTAAACAGCACTGACAAGAAGGAAGGTGAAGAATCACAAAAGGGCAGTATTAATTTCATCTCTGTTTCTAATAATCTTCATTTACTTTGCTGCATTTTTCCTGCCTGCTTTCCTTTTATCTGCTTTCTATTTTTTCTTAAAATATGCTTAGTCAAAAGTGAAAGGGAAGAATTTCTAAGACAATATTAGAAAGATTTCAGTAACTCTAGGTGAAATTTCATTTCATTATTATTTCCATTCTATAATTAATTTCATTAAACCTAAAATATAAAAGTCTATAAAAAAAACTCAAATTTTATTTTTTTTCTTACTTACCTGTTAAACTCTTACTAATTTATGAGATCTTAATTAATACTCCCGTATTGATGACTCTTGAGATATTGCCTTGTAATAAGTAAAAAGAAATAATAATGATGCTTAAAATGTTTTACCTGGGAGTACATTCCCATCTGGAGAGCCCTGCATTTTACCTGGAAGGAGAGGATTTAAATGTAAGGTTAACTTTTTATTCTTCATATCATCACTGTTTTGATTTTAGTGTATTAATGATCTTTGCCATTTGTGAAGTAACCGATCTTTTAAATCAAAAAAGCATGCTCAGCTGCTTGCCATTAAAATCAATCGGTGCTACCCTTCTGCCTGATGTCATACTCAACTATAAATATTAAGTAAGCTTTCACCTGGTTTTTCATTGTGTTTCACCTTTCAGAAGATAGATTTCTTCTCTATTAGTTATATGTAGAAGTCTTCTTAATTATCTCTGATATTTCCCTGTGGAATCAGGATCTCTAGGAACTGAAATTACTGTCCACTGTACTGAAAGGTGTAAAATAAGATACATGGTTTGCAATTACTGATGTTTTAAAAATTAACATAACGGAAAAAATTGTGATATTATGAATAAAAACTGGAGACATACATTTGGTTATTACTGCACTTTGTTTAGATATTAGTCAGTAGAATAACCTTCTATCTCCATGGTCGAGTTTGGAAAAGATGGAGGTTAGTTATACCTAGATATGACTTTTTTGTACTGGGATTCATTTTGGAAAAATCTCATAAATGCACTTTCATGTTCTGATTATTGACTGTATGAGATAAATGAGAGAAATTCTGTTTCATTTATTTCATGATAAATGCCGAGAAATTAAAATTATTTCAGAGGAATTGATTTTCAACTCCAATGCCCAGAGGAGCTCTTCATTGCTTACACAAAGAAGAAAATAACAAAGATATTAAAATTAGCACATGTGGGACTTAATCCACTCACTTTGACAAAGGGAAATGCAAATTATAAATTATCAATGAGATAAAATAGACATATGAAAGCATGCTTTTCTTGAAGCCAGTAGAAAGTGATAGAGCTATTACTCCTGCCAGGGCTGGTGCAGTGGGTGGGATGATTTGGATTTCAGTGGGACAAAACCTTGTGAAGAGAGAGGTCCATGCTTAGCCTTTCCCACTTCTTAGGTTGCATTAACTAACTTTGGGATCAATGGGGTTATGCAGAATTCCTGCTTTATTTTGTGTCTAGGTAGTCTTTTTTCCACAATGTTCTTCTGCTGGACTAAATTGGACAGAGTTCTTCCAACTGAAGTTACACTGTTTTCAGTACATTCATACTTAAGTATTATTTTTTGCACATTTGCATTTCAGGTTTGAGTCCCATGGCTAAACATGCTTTTTAAGGACTATGTATAGTGTGTGAAGTCTTTTTTATAGGACTCTTATAACTTTTAGTTGCAGCAAACCTGAGATTCAAATAGGATCTTAGAAAAAATTAGGCTTCCCAATTAGCAAAAAAATAGTTAATCCATTTGTTATCCATCTGCATCTCAATAACATGAGAGGATCTCAAATAGATGAATTTGAATGACATGTACCTGAATTTCATTTAACACTACAGGGTAGTAGACTATTTCTACACAGACATCTCAAGCTCCAAAATACTTGACTATCTTTACAGACTGATTGCCAAACCTCTCTACCATGATCACTATGGAATCATAGAATGGTTTGTGTTGGAAGAAGCCTCAAAAACCGCCTTGCTCCAACTCCCCTGCTATGGGCAGGGCCACCTTCCACTAGAGTAGGTTACTCAAAGCCCCATCCAACATGGCTGTGAACACAACCACAAATGGGGCATTCACCACTTCTCTGGGTGACCTGTTCCAGTGCTTCACCACACTCACCATAAAGAAATTTTTCCTAAAATCTAATGTAAACCTACCCTTTTTCAGTTTAAGACCACTAGTCCTTGTCTTATCAATCCATGCCTTTGAAAAAATCCCTCTCCAGCTCTCTTTTACCCCCCCTTTAACCACTGAAAGTCTGCTATAAGGTCTCTCTGTAGTCTCCTCTTCTCCAGGCTGAGCAATCCCAACTCTGATCATCTTTGTACTATATTCCAGGCATTTCAGTTATCTCTGAAATGAACTACCATTCAAAAAGTGGTTCACTTATAGCTCCAAACTGAAAATAAGTTACATGTCTGACTGAACTTTATTGGCATCTTATATCATCTGAATGCAAACGTCCAGCTGGAATTTGTCTACAGGGAATTTGATGAAATTGCCATAGGGATTTTTTACTAATCTGTCATTTTAAGTCTCAGCCGATGAACTGAAATTTCTGAAAAGAATAGCACCCTATTTACTTAACTAGAGGGCTGATACAGTACAGACTTTATGAAGATAATGACATAAAACCAACTTCCTAAAAAGTCTGGGAGAAAAGCTGAGTGCTCATGCTATTGGGTTGTGAACTAATTGAAAATTTAAATGGAAAGGAGTTAGGGTGGTCACTTAACTATAACATTTACATTCTGTCTGCTTGATGTTTCATTTTTGAATCTTCAAAATATGCTCTACCAATAGCAGAAATGCAGTCCAAAACTTATGCATTACTAATGTATTTTTACACTGCTAAGTAGCAGATGATTTCTGTCTTTCTTTGAGGCCCATAGGAAATGGTTCCCTGATGTCACAGAAGTTATTCAGGAGATTTTAGCCAGTTTCTTCAATGACATGTCCTTGCAGAGACTGCAGAACCTTCCATGTTCTACAGACAGCGACTCTTAACTTTTTGTCTTAGCAGCTACTTTTGATGATGAAAACATATTCCCTAGCTATCTGACAAGGCTTCTCATTTTACTTCACCTTTCTGTTGCTCTAAAAGGTAATCTAGACCAGCTTTTTGCCTTGTCCTTTCCCTTTACTCTGATTTTCCCAAGAGGATTTCATTTTTCCCAGCTAATTAAAATTAAACAAAAACTGAATTGTCTTTCTGAAATGGCCCTGTGATTTATTAATATCTTCAACTGGAGCTTCCTAGGCAATTCTATGGCAAATAGTAGTGCTTGCATGCAAAGATTGCTGTTTCTAGGGAACCTTTAGGTAGATAAGATATCTTCCTTGAATTGTTTCTCTTCAGAGACTAAAGTTCATGAAGAAATTCATTGCTTACGTTATATGGTGGGTCATATTAATGGCTCCATTTCAATCAAATCACCCCATAGACTATAAAAAATTCCATTTCAGATGTAATTTTAAAAATTATTTCTCATTGAGCCATCTTTAAGTTAGGTTACCACTTGCTCAAAAGCTCAGTTCAATACACTGTAATATAGTTTACTCTATTAATTTCATCAACAGAGATTATCCTTCATGAAAAATGGGTACTTTTCCCTCAAAGCAGCACATGTAGAATCATGCCAAGCCTCTCAAGTCCCGAGTGAGTTTGCTTCCAAGGTAAGCTAACGTGTAAGAAATGCAGTAATGGCAATTTTTATTATTAACCACACAGCTTTAAAGAATACATGTATAGGATTTTAAGGTATGTTACATATTTTTTGAATTTAATATTTTTCACTTTTTTTGTTAATCTTGTTTATTATACAGGTTGTAATCGTTTTTCTTTTTCAGCTTTTTCAGTCACAATAGGTAATCTGTTTTGTTCTATAGTTTAATTTTTCTCTGGTCTTGATGAATAGTTTAAGCTGCTTCAAGTTTTTATTCAGTTTTGTAGTCTTTTGGGACTTTTTTGTTTAGTTTGTTTGGGTTTTTTTACTAATGTGTCCTTTCTCAGTTGTTTTGATTCACTTTCAATTAATTTATTAATTTTTTATTGAATATTTTCTTTTTTTAGAGAACAGCTGCTTTGGAGGCATCACAATTCATTAACAGTGAGTTGCCCCACATTATTGAAATTAATTTGCAGTCCTTATTATAGTAATTTTGACTAAAAAACTGTATTGCTACTTAGGCATAATTTAGCTTCAGAAATGAGAAAGTAATTTGTGCTCTTTCTTTTCCATAGCTAGAAAACTGTGAAAAGAACAAACTTTATTTTGAGCATTACAATCCGAGGTTACAAACAGAATTATAAATTAATATGGAGTCATTAAAAACAAGAAAAAAATTAACATAAATTTTTAAATGGTTGTACAAAGGCCTGGTTTTTCTTCAGTGAAAGGAATCCTTGAATGAGTTGTCTCAGACCAGACACTAACATTCATCAACCATTATGCAAATGATATCGCAATCCCAGATTTTCCAAGATGATTCAAAATATACACTTATTCCACCAAAATGAGGAATTCTTGTCTTAGGATTTTTAAACTTAATTTCATTTGTTTTATTATAGCACATATTGTCTGCAAGAATTATGGTTTACTGTGTTAAGAGGGCACTGGGGTACTTTTTGGCCTGTATGACCTTGTCAAGACATAGCTGCTTCTTATGTTCAGGTTGTCTATTTGTATCTAATATGCAAGTTAAATGGCAAGCGTTTGCTTGTATTTTTTGAGCATATTGGTAGTTTTAATAAATTATAAGAAACAGGTCTCAGTCAACACATTCATCTAACCCAAATGTGGTTTGACCTTTTTTGATAAGCAATATGTAGTCCTTGCATAACTGCAAGAAAAGTAACTATTGGACTGAGTTAGATACTAATCTGTTTGTAAAAACAAGTGTCTAAGCTGGTCTTAAAGCTATCTTAAACAACTTTCTTCAGTGTGTTATTCATTACTTTTCACTAAAGTGTTTCTAAATCACTGTGCTCCAAGGTTTAAGGCTATTGATTCTTGTTTACCAAAACCACAGACAGACAAACAAATAAAAAAGATGTCATATTTTTTTTGCCATGAGCAGAAGATAAAAAAACTATTTTACAACTTCAACCAACTGCGCCATATTGCTTCCTGAAAGCAAATTAACTCATAAATGAATAACAATGAACTCACAAACAAGAATTCATAGCCTCTCAATTCATGTTGGCATAAATGAATGAGATGCTAATTGTTAGAATGTATGTTAAGTTTTATTATTAGTGACGCATTTAGATTTTTTTCTGCTTTCAGCATTGTTGTGCTTTCTTGATTCCACATTGCTGGGCCCAGAATTACTTATGTGCATGTGTTCTGTGGATTATAGAGTAAAAATCCAACATAAGATCAGACCAATCTAGCTGAGAACAGTCTCAGACAGCAGCCAATAGCTGTTGATTTGAAAAGAATGTATGCTCAGGCAAGTACAGTGTGGTCCTTCTCCATTTCTGGCAATAAGGAGCAACAAGCCAGAGGCTTCTTTTATTGAGCCAGATCAATAAAATTTAGCAGATCCTATCATTCAAAAGCATCACTGTTTAATAAAACATATTGTGCACACATTTCATAATGCTTGTTTTAAACATGCTGCTGGTAATTTAATTGGTGCCTTGTAATTCTCCCATTATATATATGTAGTATCTCTCTCTCTCTCTCTCTCTCTGTATATATATATATATATGTACACATGCATATATATATATATAGATAGATAGATAGATAGATAGATAGATTTTAGAATTGCCATTCTTCTCTTGATTCCATGAACATCTATGATATGCTTCTGTCATCTGTTTTCCAAAATGAAGCCTCCTGATCTGCCTAGCTTCTCCCTGTATAAAAACATGCCTCTAATCAAGTGTTCTGGTCTTTAATGTCTTTTCTTTTCTTCTAATAGCAATGTATTTCTCTTGATACTGGGGACCAGAGCTGTCCACACTGTTCAAGTGGAGTAGGTGTTTAAATACTCCAAGGTTTTGGGCTGTAGCCCATATACACTTACTCATTTTATATCAAGACAACAGAGTCAAGAGTTTAATGATTTGCAGCAGTTTAAATGTATTAAGAACCTGAAGACAAAGGAGGATCTTATTGAAACCAAAAGCTATCAGGCTATGTCCTGATAAATGCTATATTCACTCTATGCTTTTACATGAATTAAATCTAACATGTTGACTTGCAGGTTTAAGTTGAAAATAAGTGCTTTCTTGGACTGAGTCCCAGAAATCTGCCTCCTTGAAAGAGTCCACAGGGGTTCATCAGCAAAAGTTCACTTCTAGTAGAGAAGTTGCTTATATTTTGCAGTGAAACTCTGCATACTTTGTCCTTGACTAGTATATTCTGCTTCACCATTTGGAAACTTTCCCAAAATAGTTTTTTCAGTAATTTCTCAGATAATATTGGCTTAAACATCCTACCACTCTTATCCCTTTTTATCAGAAATTCCAGCTTGTTATAGATGACATCTTTTGCTGTTTCAAGTTTTAAACCATTTTTTCCTTCGTCATTCATTATAGTATTTAAGTAAATATTTTAAAATTTTAGTCTTTTAATTTAGTATTTAGCATTTAACATAATTTTCCTTCACACATACTCACTTTTACTTATAATAGTCCTTCTGCATCATATATAATATCTTCACTCTCATTGTCTCTTTGGGAACAGTACATTTTTTTAATGCCTGATACTGAGATTTTTCCAGTCTAACCTTCAGGGTCAGAAATAGTGCAAAGAAGTCCCTTGTTCTGGCAGATTTTATAGCTCACCTGCCTGATAGAGTATAGAGTATTTCTCCCTACAGATCTAACTGATATATGTTAGGAGAAAACAGGGGCTAACCTAAAGATGTTCTTTCTCATTACTGCTGATACGTTTGGAACTACACAAGGAATAATGCGCCTGGTAAATCTAAAGACTAATATAGTTTGCTCTTTCAATGAGATATAGTGAAGTAACAAATCAAGTTTTTAGGGTTAGAAGCCTCTTGAGTTTTCTTTTTTTAATCAGACTATTGATTTTTCTCGCAACATTCATTGTCTAAAACTTGATCACTGCCACTTTTCATCTTCATACAACAGGATGTACTGCAGCCTGAATAAAATATCTTGAAGTTCACAGAACTTCCGATAAAAATAGAAATATTTTAAACTTTTTTTTGTCAGCAAAAAAACACTATTGTGAAAGAAGGCATGTTGCAAAATATTTATTGTATTTTACCACTTCATCCTGTAATTACATTAATTAAGCTGTTTAGTCACTTTGTGACAGGTATGCAAATGTTACAAGGCATACTTTATCAAGGCTTAATCTAGCAGTGATGAACAGAGCTATTATGGGATGATATGCAAAAGTTCTCATGCATACCATGTTTCCCCTATGAGAGTAGAAAATTTATGAAAAGCAGTCAGTATCAACAAAGCCTTCTCTCCTCTGTAGAGCAACAGAGTTTGAGTCTTGATAAAAGGATTTAATACAAAATTCTTTAAAACAGAATTACATAATCTAGTGGCAAAGTAAATATTTTTAAATTACTATATCTCTCTCTCTCACTCTCTGTCACTCTCTACAATCAGACCATCCATAGTTTGGTCCAGTTTTCTATTTTGCCTTTGTTGGTTCATGATATTTTGATGTCCTGATATTAAACTGAAACATCTTGTATACTACCATAAAAACAAAACTGCTTCTTTTTTAAACCATGAGGATAAAGAAGTTAAATCTGCAAAAGTGTTTCAAACCAGTCGTGTACAGCTTGTTTAAGGGTTTTTTTTATGGTTGTTATTCTGTTCCAAAGTCCTACAGGAAATGCTGCTTTTAGCTTTTCTTTAAAATCAAAAGATGAACTCCAAAATACTAAGAATACTAAGAATACAATTTCAACTTAATGAAAAAAGGAAAGAAAAATATACATTCATAAGAAACTCTCAAATCCTGCAATGACTCTAGAAAGTCCTAGTCCTCCCTTCTATACACTATGCCTTTTTTAAATTTTATTTTCTTCAGATCTGCTTTACTGGATAAAAGAGCAGTCATAAACAATGGTATGATGTAGAGGATACTAGGGAGAAGAAAGGGTTCTGTTTGTCCCTATAGAAGTCCTACACCATCAGCTAATTTTTGCTTGCAAAAATAAGAATCTCTCCAAGAAAGAAGGAAAAAAGAGCCTGAGGCAAACAGAAGAAACTATTCTTGTAAAATTTTAAAATATGTATGCAATCAGAGGGAAGTTTGAGATTAAATGGAAACATGCTATTGATATGCTGCTGTAGCTGGGATTAGATTGGCGCAATCACTTGGTCTGAAAGCAAGTTATTAGTGAGGCAATGAAATCAGAGGACTGAGACATTTTCTGGAAATTAATAACTGGTTGGCACAATCCAGTGACAATCAAAGCAGTAAAAAGCAAATCCAGATAGTTATCAGCCCTCCAGATATTTCTTGCATTAGTGTTACCATGTTCTAAGATGAAAAGGAGAAATTGTTTTCATGTTGATATTTTTCATATATTTTGTAAAACCAGTCAATGAAACTTTGTAATAATTCTGAGGATCTGAAAAAACTATTTCATGTTTCAGATCAAGAAACAAGCATGTTTAAATGTCAATTAGATTTTGAGGGTTTGTTTTCAGGGAGTCTGATCTTATATGTATAGATGGAAACTCCTGAAGATGGCACAGAAAGTATATGTAAGGATAGTAGTACATCCCAAGACTCAGTTTCTGATTACATAATTCAGTTCTCTCAGGATCTTTTGAAACTAACTGCTGCTCTAGAAATTAATCAAATATTACCTATACAACCTTGGAGCATCTTAGTAACTATATAGTACCAAAGAGTACAGATGTAGAATGAAATTGAATTGAATAGATATCATGAGTTAGGATAATTCAGATAAGTACTGATATGTTAGAGCCATTGTAACCATAAATTTATAAGGAAAAAAATCTTTGGTATATAAAAATAGATATTTACAGTTCTTTTGGTACATCGGTTGGGCACCTTTATTATGAAGCAATGGAGAATTGGTGCATGCTAATGAGATTCCTAGAAGACAGAAAGTGCCAATTTATACAGGGAAAAGAGGAAGATGAAAGAAAGGTATACTCTATTGAAAATAATCACATGTTTTAAAACAAAGAATGTAGAAAGACTGTCAGCCTGCCCTGATCAGAGTAGACAGATAGAAATTAATTATATTTTGTTTAAGAAGCTGCCTCTGTAAACTTGGTCAATTTTAAAAAGCACATTAGAAGATTTTTCAAACTGGCTTTCCAATTAACTTGGATGGCAGGCAAAGTGTTTTGAAATAGAATTTGTTTCAAATTGGTAAATGCAACCAATTCTGACTGACATTGTTTTGCTAATTCATAACATGGTGTTACTGGTCAATGTAATTCTAAAAGGTACACCAAAAGAAGCTTTCTTTTTTCAAACACCAGCAAGATGAGGGTATCAGGCAAAACTGCAAAATGCTATTATTTAAGGCAGACTGGATGAAGTAGAAAAGATGAAAGAGCTTGCCCAAGAGGAAAACAACTTTGCTTGCAAAATTATATATGAGCCCTTCCAAGCAACAGTATAGTGTGTCTGGAAAATACACCATTCTGACATTAGGAAATGTACCATCCTGATGGTGTTTATTGGACCTCATGGTGTGTGTGATGTCCAGGTAAGTGTAAATCATCTATCAGAACTACTAGACAACAGTGTCCAGTCTCTGGAATGACTGTGCAAGGAATGCTTTCATCATTTTTTCATCGGCTGACTGGGCTGTCTTCTTTAGCTTGCAGGATAGATATACAGGTAACCTTCTAAAATGAAAAAAATCTTTCTCCTTCAGCCATTTTGATAATTTTTTGACTGAATTTAATTCTCAGTAGGTTTATATTCTCAAAGCTCCCTAAATGCAACAACACAGATTCCTTGAAGTTCATTATATTCCCTGAGAGTGGACTCCATAGTAAAACTCATCAAATACAAGGAATCCTGAAGAGAAGTTTCTTCAACAAAGTTTTATGACAACTTAAAAATAACAGAGGAACAGATTGTAAAATCTGTTTCACATGACAGATTTTAATTTATATATTTTTATTAAATATATATGGTGTAATTTGTTGCTAAATTGTGTTGCTATCGCTGCCACTTCTTCCTCAGCCAAAATGGCAAAGGTATTTTGTGGGAGAAGGAGATGCATCATCTTTGTGTCATTTTTGATGCATATTCTACAAATTCTAGCTGCTAGAATAAATCATTTTATAATATAAATTTCATAAGGTTATTTTTTAAGAAGCAAAAAATTGAAACAGATCATATCAGAGTATTGCACTCAATAAAGTAGTTGCCAATATGCTGCAACTTTTCCCACTTTGGTAGCAAATAGGCTATCCACGTTAAAAAAAAAAGGGGGGGGTTAGGGAGTATAATAAAAATGTTTAATACTGGTGTCATGACCTATATTAATTCTCAATTGCTTTATTAGGCAAAAGAAAGCACGTCTCCAGCTGGTATTTCTCAACACCAATTTTTCTTCGTTGTTAACAAGTGTGCAATAGCTATATAATTGAAGGCAAGAGCACATTAAAAAAGAAAAAAAAAAGGCAAAATCATATATAATGTATTTTGGTGATGCTTTGATAAACAAGATCAACAAGAACCTTGTAAGAATGCTCCTTCATTCATTCCCTGAAAAAATCCATCCAGACTCTATGCTTACTTGGGTTGTAAAGAAAGCAGAATCTGGGGTGATACTGGTAGTTTTGCTTTAATCTTCCATCCACTGATAAATAACAACTACCCATTTAAAGAGACACTATAGCAGGAAAAAATTGGAGCACCACCAGTGGCCTCAGTATTTCAGAGATCACTAGTAAGTTTTCAAACTTTTGGGAATTGCAAAATTTTATAAAAACCATGTAATGGTTTTAGGCCGATCTGTGTCATGCATATACACATTAAAAATTCTAAGACATTGTAAGTTTTAAGCAACATGCACAATATTTATTCTGTTTGGTGTTTGCCCATTACCTCTTGGACGCCACTAGTTCTTTCTATTTTTCTGGAGAAAGCAGTATAAATTTTGCATACTTCTCCTCCCTTACGGATATGCTATATCTAGCAGTGACTCACAGTTTCCTTTCACATATTCTTTCACTTGGGCGCTCTCTTTGTGTTTTGCTTGCCCTTGCCCTTAGCTCCCTATACCTGTCATACATTGCACTTTCTGACTTTCTCCCTGAAGTGGGCAACTTCATAACAGAGTCTAATGTTTGTACCAACCTTTTAATGTATGATTGCCAGTAGTAAAGCACCTTTATTTAATTTCTTTAAATAATCAAGCTTTAATTAATATCTTCAATTAAACTCAATATAGAAACATGGAAGAATCTGGTGACAAAACAATAGTGAGATTTAACAGGACTTATTTCATGCCTTATAAATATAATGCCAGGAAAATGCAATCATTATTTCCCAGGTCTCTGTCCTATAATAATGCCTTACAACATTAAATGTAGTTATGTTATCAACACTGATTTATGTTTATCAATTTAATGTTATCTAGCAAAAAATACAATTAAGGAACACACATTATGCAGTTCACTTAATCTTTAAGTATAGGAAAATTTAGATTTCAGTCTTGTCATGATAATTTGTAGATCCTTCCACAATGAGATGAAACAAGCCCCTTCATTTGTTGATTTTATAACTTTCTGCAAGGTGGCAACTAATGCCAAGTGAAAATTGAAACTAGTGAGAGTTGCTCAACCTTGATTTTTCCACTAGCAGAAAAATAATGAGTCGTCTTTTCTCTGAACAACAGCTGGCAAATATTTAAGTTTCAAATTTCACAGAGAAAAAAGAGTGTCTAGAAAACTAGATACAGTTTATAATGGGACTCATCATGACTGTCCAGACAGTAGGTGCCACCAAATATACTAAGAAAAAAAGCCCCAAGAATAGTTAAGAATGAGATAGTTCATATTTATATACAGTTATCTTTGCAGCTAACAAAGGAAATGTAAGAAATGCATCACACTGAATGTAAAATAATATTTTTTTAATTCAACCTAGGTAGTACTTTTCTAAATAAAAATAAAAAATAAATAGTTACAGAAATCTAACTTATAAAAATTTGAAAGTTTTAAATAAATTTAAACACAAAATATGTTTTAGTAAATAAGGCTCATTAAAAGAGAAATTTATAATACTAAGTACAAGCTAAATAAATAATGCACTTTGTGACAAGCAAATCAGGTTAAGGGTTTCATCTTTCCACATTTACACATAATTACTTTATATTTATGCAGTCAATTAAAGGGAGTTTTAGGACCTAGGGATTAGCAATCTTGACTTTACCTAAAGAACATCACTATATATCTTTAATATGCCTGTTTCATTGTGCTTTGTAAGCACAAGGATGTGTCAGTATTCTGATAAAAACTGAAATTAGCATGTCTTTTAGTCCTGTTCTGATTTCAGCTGGTAATATTTGCTCTTTGGAAGGTAGCATAACCTAATTAATAAAGAACCAAGACAATCACAGACCAGAATCTTGATCAGTAATTTAATTTGTCTTATCAGCTTAAAGTATGCAAGAAGATGAAATGCATCTTTTTATTGTATTACAATGCAAGTATCCAATATTGTTAGAAATTGCAAGTGCAGTGTTATAAACAATTACACAGTCCTGTACCTTATAGAATTGTCTAACATAAAATGACTTGGGAACTTATTTAGAAAGAAAAAGTCATCCAAATGAGGGAATCGTTTGCCAAATGTCTAAGAGGAATCCTTATCACAGTAAGTATTTCAGCCATGGTAAGATGTTTTTCTATATATTTCATCCTAATTTATGCAGTAATTAATCCCATATTATGCAGGAGGAAAGATCAGATGATCTTAATATCTCTCTCTGGCTTTCAGAATACATTATCTAATTAACAGTTATCCTGAAGCTGTGAAGAGTCTAAACACTTGTTTCCCTTAACAGCAGTTATACTAATTTCCCTTTTGAGCACACATTTGGTTTTTCCAGTAGTTTTGATTACAAGCATAGATAGCTAAAATGCACACTAGGGTTAATCTGTCCTCATGCTTGCAAAGGATTAGTTTGAGATTGCACAGGCCTAGGCAAAGCAATTACTTCCTTCTTCTACAACAGGTTAAGCTTGGAACATTGCAGATTCTTGGAACATAATTGTTGCTATGATAATGAAATTCCATTTAAAATATAATTTTCAAATGAAGAATCACTGAAAAATAGCATTCTGCAGGGAAGGCTACAATTCTACATCTTCACTTGGTTTAAGTAAGCTTTGAAAAAGTAATAATTTGCCACATGTATTTAATATACAGAAAATGCCACACTGTTACTGTAAGCAAGCTCCTGCCTGTTTAATTCCAGTTGCAAATACTTAAACAAATGATGAAAATCTTTCCAAACTAGAGTTTTTGCAGGTAGATACATTGACATCTTTCAAATTACTTAAATTTCCGAGATTATTACAACTGAACAAAACCAGATGGTTTTCCATAACTTTAATTAAAGGAAAGTTGCATTAACTCTATTTTATAAAAAAATTTCAAAGGAAAAAAATTCCTTTGCATTAGGCATAAACATCCAGACATCATTGTAGATAAAAGGATGATAATAGAGCAGTAGAGTACAGTCCTTTCTCACTTGAGGTTCTGATGTCTTTCTAAAAAAAGAAAACAAGATTTTTTCACTGTCTGTCAAGCAGATGAGTAATACTTGTTTGTGTAGTTCATGTTTGCTTAGTTTGTATTCAAAGTAGTCATATTCACGAAGAAATGTTTCCATTCCCACCTTGTGTTGAGTATCACTTTCTGGGAAAACAATTTAAAAACACAAAGCAAATTCTGTTCTTTTTAGTTTTGTGGGGTTTTTATCCAGGCTACACTTTAAAAAGTATGAGTTATTATGACATCAAAAATTAAAGGGAAACTGTGTCTGTAGAAATCTAATACAATTTAAAGTAATCATTTTCTAACGGCCATGAGAAGATATCCAGGCAGGAATTTTTCTAGGAAAAGCAGTGTATGACAATTAACTTGTAAAATATCTTCTATCTGAAACTATGTTAGAAAGGTAGGGCATCACAGAATCAGAGAACATCTAAGGTTAGGAGGGACCTCTGGAGACCATTTAGTCCAACACCCCTGACAAGGTGGGGTCACCTAAGCCAGGTTATACAGGAATGCATCCAGGTGAATTTTGAATGACTCCAGAGAGGGAGACTCCATAATCTCATCTCCCTGGGCAGCCTGTTCCAGTGCTCTGCTGAGCTGTTTAAAGTTCTTCCTCATGCTGAGGTGAAACCTTTTGTGTTTTCTTTATGGCCTTTGCCCTTCTTCCTTTTGCTGAGCACCTCCAAAAGGAGTCTGCTACCTTGGCACACAACCTTGAGGTAATTTTATGCATTAATGAGATATTTTTGATTTACAATGGATTTATGGTTTAAACTCTTTATGATATGCAAAGAAGGGCTACATATGTCTATTTCCTCTTTTAATGAATCCTTTTTTTACCTTCAGGACCAAAGGAATACTGTCTAGTTTTTTCCCATTTCAGACAAGTCAAAGGAAGGAGTGAAGGCTCCTTTAGAAATGACACCTCCATTGAATTCCATAGGGCTAGCTTTTTTCCCCAGCCATTTTCATGCAAAATGTTTACCCTCCAAATTTCATTGGTGAAAAATACAATGGACAGAGGTAGGATGGAAAAACAAACTCTGAAGCAATTTTCTTACTTTTGCTGTGTATAAATTATGAAAAAAAAATGCATTTTATGCAGTGATATAAAAACAAGATAAAAATTGATATGTGAAAATCTTATAAAATGTGTTATTTCTGCATGAAACGGCTTGCTCATTTGCTCAGTGTTCTTTTAGCACTCTGATAGAAAGTACATAGCAAAAGTACATTGACAAAAGTACATTGCAATGAGGTGTTTTTCCACAAGTTTCAAATGATACTTCAGAAAAGAACTTCTAGAAAACTATTAGATACAGAAAATGTAGTGAAAATGAGGGGGAGGGTGTGTGTTTAATTCATAAATATAAAATATATGTATATATATATAATAAATATATATACCTGGAGAGAGAAAAAGAAACACTTATCATCATTTTACCAACAGCATTACACAGTTGTTTTAATGTAGAAAATTGATTTTAAAGTAGTAATAAATTAACCAAACCCTCATAAGTGCTCAGTACTTTATCCCTGATACAACATTGCTGAGATAAAAATCAGACAGCATACAGAGTTGTGTCTGTGACATTTTTGATCTTTATTTTCAGCGTTAAACAAGAGTTTGTCTCTCAGAATTCAACTATTGTTCAATGTAATTTTTCTTTTTGGAAGGTTGCTTTTATGAAGGTTAGGTCTGGTTCTATAATCCTTGAGTGTGGTAACAGGGCCTACGTGCTGAAGGACAAGGAGTGAGAAAAGGTTGCAGTGCACAACTCAAATCTCTATGTTATGGTGTTTTTAAACAGATATAAATCATACGCTGAAGTGTCACTGAATGAGTAACTCACATGCTTTTCATATCCAGTCAAACTTTAAGAGAATGAAATATGCTTGCTAGTATCAACTCGCCCCAGTAGACAGTAATCCACATCACAAGAAACACTTAATTGAGTCCATTTGGCAGTTGCTGCTCAGCAGGGGCCTTGTAATGAAATAACATGTAATAACATACTCTCATCCCTAGAGAGAGTGTCCCTGCAGGTCAAGGTTGAGGTCATTTCAAGGGCAAGGTCAGGTAGCTTATGTTGTAGCTGCTATTGCCACATAAAATTATATATTTTTTTCTTTTTTTTTAATAGACAAAATTCATGTTATAGACTTTATTCTAGCTTTTAACTCTGTCAAACATGTGTTTGTTATGTCTCCCAGCAAAATCTCTGTCATATTAGAGCATATTATCACTCAAAATTAATACTTCATACGTGTTATTTACCAATCTTAATAGATGAGTCTATGATTTTTTAGTAAATTACCACACAAAATACATTTCCAGTTTCCAAAGAGTATTGTTACAAACCAAGACAACAGAGTATGTAGGTGATGCTAAATACCTTACCAGAATTGCTGAGCAACTTGAGGAGATACAAAGAAGATAATGAAAGAAAATTAACCTTACACTCCCACTCTATGATATTATTGTACAACAAAAAATTATTGTTACCTAACTATAATTAGGGATGTAAAAAGGTTTTATTATTGGCTTTAATGAAATAAAATCGAAATAAATTAACAAGTGATCAACAATTGGCAAGTTAAAGAAGGACCATATCATTATTTCTATTCAATATAACTTTTATTAAAATCAGTGTTTAGAGTAAAGGACCCAATTCATGATCTCCTACTGAGATACTTGGTGAAGTTTTGCCTTGATTACTTAACTTGTGGACTAGGGAAGAATAGACATGGGAAGTGTAACTTTTGGTTTAGTAGTTTTGTTGATAGGTAGGTAAAGAATTAAAATTCTCATCTCCACTTCTGAGTTGTTTTTTGTTTTCTTGTTTAATCCAATAATGTTATAATGTAGAGCCTGTACACATTTCCAAAGACCCTGACCTAGAAGTCTGGCCTTTTCCCAAATTACTCTTAAGAATAAGGAAAGAGTCAGGCTACCTTCTGGGCCTTGTGTGTTACTGACTGACCAAAACCAACACACTGCATTATAGAAATATTGAAATTCCTAAGATTTCCTACTGGTTATTTTGAGATAGTGTAATAGAGAACTAAACACCTCACCTATGTGCACTTGGTTTTCTGATGGAGTCCTTATCTTTTCAGTACTGACAGGAAAGTAACTAAATTCAGGAAGCCTTCAACTTTTCAGAATCCTCTTTCTTGTTCTCTTTGTCTGTAGAGAGCTTTGGCAGCTACGTAAGGTGGTCTGGATTGTCTGCTGCTCTGAAAACGGGCATCCAAATTAGCTGTGAGGATATGCCTCAAGGAGGCATTTCCAGTAAGCAGACTGCCTTCTACCCTTACTTTCCAGGCATAATATTCTAGTTTTAACAGATATTCCAAAATTAATTACTTATTTTTAACACATAGCAGGGAGCTGATTTTATTAACCTCTAAACGAACTCAGACAGTGCATCCAGAAGCCTTGAATACTTCATCAGATTGCTTTGTTTGTTTGCAAAGCAAGCATCTGCACTCTGCTTCTCTGTCAGCAATGATTTCAGAAATAAATTATTTTATGGTAAATGCAAGGAACAGTATATGTGTACACCAGCTGACTGAATGTGACAAGATTTTAGTGAACAACAATGATAGTTCACTCAAGGAGAATTGCTCAAAGAAATTACACAAAGAAGGACCAGCAGTTATTTCCAGAAGGTAAAAACTATTGCTAGCAAGAAAAAATAGATACAAGCTTTGGTTTTGTTATGCCAAAATAAAATAACTTAGCAAGGAGTTGTCCCTTTTTTCAAAATGTAAAAAATATTTAAATGGTTCAGAACATATTGTACACGATTTAGAAAAGCAGATCTAAATAAAAAGATGTCTTTAGAGGAAAATGAATTTAAGTAAAAATTTAGTTCATCTAAACAGAAATGAAAAAGAGAAAATATATACTGGGCTGTCAATAAGACACCTGGACTACATAAAATATTTTCTTGTGCTATTAGCATTCAAGATGGATGGAAGGAGAAACATTAGTTTTCAAAGGCATTTGGGAAAACTAATCTGTAAAAAAGTACTATCCCCCACCTCCAACAGATATTTTGAAAATACTGTTTCTTCTTCACCATTTGGGTTGCAAAAATTTGTCAACTTAAGTGGCCAGCAAGGTTAGGGTTAATAGGAGAGAACATCACTGTTCCTTCCATCTGAGTAAAAATGGGTAACCATAGCCTAATTCTACCTTAGGATATAACTCTGGTTACATCTCAATTTATAGAAATAATTAGATCAAATTAGATCATGGAAAGTTTAATTAACCAGGCATAGTTTTGAATTAAAGTCCATTTTCTATGGAAATTGGAAAAGGCCTAAGTAATTCAGTACTCATTATATCATGATTTAGCATCAAGCAGCATGGGAGCCATAGTTAAGAGTATATGAAAAGAAGCAAAGAGGATGTCAACTCTCCTAGATTTTGGACAGTATTAGGATGTCTTGCCTCCTAGAAAAAGAAAAAAAACAACAGGTTTTGAATGTTCAAGAGAGTTTAGCAGGCTAGCTTTAAACAAGAAAAAGTTCATTTGGACCATTAGATAGACTCAAAATTTCATGTCATTGTTCTTTGACATGGCTCCACCATAAAAAATATTAAATGTAATTCTTGCTTTTATATATTTTTGAAATATGCACATAATCTACTACTAATGTGAAAGGGTCCATTATGAAATATTTCCCACAGTGCAACATTGTCTAATTATAATTAATTCTATTAACATTCATTATGACAAATTAATTTGTATTAATGTGTATGTAATCGCATGATTTCATCAGAATTTGGAACTAATTAGTTTCCACCTAGTATAAAGAGTTATTTATTACACAAAGAACCTCCTTTGCTTTTGAGGTACTCTTGAACATAATTTACCACCCTATGTATTGTAGAATCTGTAAACTAGCAAAACTATTGTCTGTAATACACTTTCTGATCCAGCACTACCTCCATTATGCAAATTCCAGTACTCTGTGAGGCTCTAAGCTCCTGAGTCTGAGTAGACTCCTACTGCTGAGTCTGAGTAGACTTTTCACAGGGGAACCATTCAATATTAGTAACAAAGGTAAAATTAATTTTTTTATCTTGTCCAAAATAGTTTTTGTTCCTCCAGAAAACCTGGAGATGTTATATATATATATTTTAAATCTCTAGGTGTGGTGTTTCCATCAAAGATTTTTCATTGATCTACATATGTTTAGAAGAACTGATTTTAATGGAAACATATACATTAGAGATATTAAGGATGAGGTTTTGTAACGTGTTTATGAAAACATGTTGAAAGGGATGAGGGACAGACTTTACCACTTTGGCTTTTGTTCAGCAGTGCTCTAGGAATCAAAGAGTTTCACTGAAATCAATAGCACCTATTACAGATGAAGGCACAGCTCACCATGAGTAAGGGTCTGGCTACTAGGAAAGTAATATTGAGATTGCTTTCATTTTAATGACTGAGAAACTCTAAAACATCCATCCATGCTTTTGGGTGAAATGAGTAATGCCCACTAAAGTTACAAGATTTATGAGGGATGTCCAATTCAATTTTATTAGAAAAAAAAATTAAAAATTGGTTCCCTGCCTTTAAAATGAATACCATATGCAAGGAACAGCGTTTTTCTAAATTGATGCAGATACTAAGAAAAAAAAATCTTTGAAAAAGAATTGTTATTTATTATTTTTCCATCATATTTATAGAATTAGTTAGCAGAATCTGCTTTCATGATACTTGCTAGGGATTGTTTTGATAAAGTTCTAGTCAGTATTTAATTAATGAAACAGCTTTTTTGATCCTTCAGGCACACAAGTGACCTTAGATAATTGTGATAAAAATGCTCTAACTCAACTCCCATATCAGCCTTGGATATTCTCTGTATCTAGAAAGAGATGGCAGCTCCTTTCCCAGGACAAATCTTAGTGCTCAGCTAATACCTGAGATAACACACTAAAAAGCTCTATTGCGTAATTGCTGGATCCACCATGATATGACATTGTTCTCATAGCTTCAGGTATGTGAAGTGTGAAAAGTCCTTCCCAAATTTTTGACTGTTTTAAAATTAATTTAAAGCTGTATGTTCTCATCTCTACCCTAAACTGAGCAATCTGATGTGTAGTCAACCCAAAATGCACATCTACAGTTGAGTTGAAAATGTGGTTCTTTCCTGCCTAGGGTATTGTAGTTTGAATGCACAATTCAGGTGTCACATTCAAGCAGCTGAAAAAGCTTATATCTATCAGACATATAATGGATAATACATATGCTAGATCTATACAACAAGTAGTGGTAAAAATATTTAACTAATAAAATATTCAATAAGGCTTTTATCCACCTTTTCCTACTTAAAAATTAAAAAATAAAACAGGTACAATGATCTGTTTTGCGTGAAATGATGCATTTTTCATAACAAAAAATTCTGAACAATTTTTCTGGTTGCATGTTCCCAAAGCTCACAGAAGAGTGGAATAATTTTCTAAAACACATAAATTTTTATTTTTTTCCAGCATAGGAGATTGTATTTACAATGATCTAATAATATTGTCCCAAATTTCAGTGATAAATCTGCCTTTAATGTAAAAACTGAACATACATTAACATTAACGCTGACTGAGATAAATTTTTTAAGTGCACTTGCCATATTTAAATTTCCTCTTTTGTTTAGAATAAATGCATCTTGGAATTTTTATTCCAGTGTCTGCTATTTTTTGAATGTATACATTTCTGGTCTTTACCACTCCAACAAATTGTACCCCAACAAATGGATTGATGAGTTTAATGCAATACCACTTTCATTTTTGTCATTCACAGTCACTTATCAAAATAGTCTGAAGATCGTACCAGCCAAATCATCAAGACAAAGATATTTCCCCCAATGTGATTTGAAGCTACCTCCAAACTGTCAAGATAGGCACTTATCTTAAATTTGAAGAAGTGTCCTTCATATTTTCCTGGCAATATCACCTGAAGGAAATATTTTGTAAAATTTTTTGACAAAAAGATATTCTGGAATATTTTGCACATCTTGAAAGAACAATTCAGTACAAGGACACAAATTTTTGGATAAGTTGGAAGAGAAAATTTTAACAAAGGTTTCCATACTCTGTTGTCTAAAATCAATCGGCCTTTGGAGTTCAAACTGAGGCCCAGTGCAAGGCCATGTTTTAGAATGGCATTTATCAGATTTTATGAACTACCTGGTAGGTTGTGTATGGGTTTAAATCCATGAGCCATTCTCAGGACTTTTCAGCACATCTGCATTTTTGATCTCAATGGATACAGCTGCAGTTATGACTGCAGACACACATCTTAGCAGAAGTGCCTCACTAAATCCCACAGTGGCAAAAAGAAGTATGTGCATGGTCCCTTGGAA
This sequence comes from Taeniopygia guttata, assembly GCF_048771995.1. Lineage (NCBI taxonomy): Eukaryota > Metazoa > Chordata > Aves > Passeriformes > Estrildidae > Taeniopygia > Taeniopygia guttata. Next base: position 35,453,457 of record NC_133030.1, on the reverse strand, counting down.
ATGGTTTAAATGGATCCTGAATAATACAAAATTCATTGATTTGTACCAAAATTTTGCATCTACCTAATTCTGCAGAGATTATGATATGCACTAAAAGGTAGAAACGATCTAAAAACTTTTTGTTCATTGAATGAAACACTTTTTTATTTATATGACATATATGACATAAGACAAATCTCCAATGCTTAACTTCACAGAATTTAAACGCATTAATTGTAACCCACAGAAAACAAAATGTAATTCTTCCATCCTGGAATTGACTCTTAAAATTGAAGCATTAATTTCAGAAACACCTAAGGGATCTAGGAAGAGAATTTTTATTACAGTTCAATGGGATTTTTGTCCATAACCTCTTTAGCCTCATTTAAAATCTCAGTCAAAGATTAATCTCAGAATGAAAGGTATCTTTTGCATACCTGGACAGGTCAAGACCTCTGCTGGAATGGAAGTTGAGCTCCCTTGTATGTCAGGCTTGGAAGTAGCCAAAATGCATGCAAGATGCTAAACTGCAACATAGCACTCAGTTAAAAAACCTACAACAACAATTCTTTATATACTGAAAACCAGAAGCAATTTCACTGTAAGTGTTTGGGGACATTTTAAACATCAGTTTAAATCATTTATAGGTTTCAATCTACCTTCATGAATACAATAAGACCTAAGTAATTGTAATTTTTATTTTATTTTCCTATTATTTTATAATTAAAATTAAGGTACTAGAAAAACTCAGAGCTGAATTTTGAAATTCAGGAAACTACTTCACACAGTAATTGCCCTCTAATTTTATGTTCAGTGCCATTAAGGGTGGATTAGACAGAGCTGCCAGCCTGAGCTGTTTTAAACAAATGGAAAATCATTAACAGAGATCTTTTGAATCTTTGTGCACAGGGCAGAAACTGCTGGAAGGAAACAAGACCAGAAGAGGACCTGTAGAGATCTGAGTAAGCAGACCCTGCTAGATTAATGACTGGCATTGTCAGAACTGAGTGATGGGGAGCTGCAGCAGCTTCATAGGCTCACCCCTACCTAGTGGGTGTTGCCATGGGTACCAGCTCAGAGGTGTCACATTAAAAAAAAAGGGGGAAAAGGGAGAGACAGATGAACAGCAAAAGGGAATAAAGAATACACACACCATAACAATATAAAGAGACATTCTATGTACACAACAAAAATGGGGTATGTTATGATATAGTAGAATGTGAAAAAAAGAAGGAAAAACCAAGAATGGTTGAATTCTCAATAAAATCCTCTGGATAGCATGACCTAATTTATATATGTATGATTGCACATTTTTATTTATTGTTTAAAGTCCAGGCAATGATAGAAAAGACTCTTATTAATCACGCATTGTCTGACAACAGAAAAGAGTTATTTGCGGCATGCAATCACTATTCATAAATTTATTGTTATTTAGGGCCATGTGCAGTCTATAAAAAATAAACTTAATAAATTATTGTCATTTAAAATCACAATTAGGTCCCAATTCAGTAAGTGACATCAACATCCCTTACCATCCCCAGCATGACCAGTAGTCCTTTAAATTAGATGGACTGCTTAAACACTTGGTGATTTGTGTCTTATCAAAAGTAATCTTCTGAGGTAGCACAGAAGCTGTTTTTAATAACCTAGCCAGGGGGTGAATACCAACCATGAGACATGAAACACCTTTGGCTAAAAGGAATGGTCACAAGATACAGAAGAAAAGGAAAAAAGCCAGCAAAAACCCCCACACAAATAAACAACCCCTCACTCTTGACTCACTTTGTGCAAGTGTTTCCCAAAGGGAAGATAATATTTTTGTCACTTTACTGTTTACTTTTTTTGGCATGTTTTTTCAGTCAGATAGATATAAGTGAAGTCTTTATTCCTTCAGATCTGTTGAAAGTTTGCATAATCTCTATGTTCAATGAAATAATTGTGGTGTTTTTTGTATCAGGAAGTTTCACTATGTGACAAAACCTCATGTACAGCTGCTGAGAAATAAACAGATATCAAAGAATAGATTAAGTACAAAATATATTAATGCTATGATTATTAAGTTTCATAATTCAATATATATAAATTTGTGTGAATTCTGTTTTGAGTAACTTCTGTGGCACTAAAATTTAATTAACCAAAATAAAATGAACACAGAAAAGATTTGGTGTGATGGGAAATAAGGGAGTTTTGTCCTCATTTCTAGTGAGTTTGCTTATCTGTTTCTCATGTATAACAATTTTGGCAATGCTAGGAAAAGCAAGCTGATTTAAAATAATACTTGCTTTATATATTTTATATATTTTATTTGTATGTATTTCTTAAGTATGTTTACATTTAACTGAATAGATTATGTGCTATATTACACTTTTCAGAAAACACAGTGTGTCTTTTAACTATCTGACCCTCTAAACAATCTTTCAGTTAAACCTTGTGAAAAGAGGGGAATGGAAGTCAGAAAAAAATTATGTGGTAAGTAAGAAAGCATGTAAGTGATACAGTTGTGTATTGCCGGCTGCTTTCCTCTTCTTTTGGACATATTCCAGTGAACGAGTTTTCAGATAACCAAGTATTTACATTAAAAGTTACATTACACTACTATGTATAAATGCATTTTAGCCCAATTTTGTAATTGTCTTGGGTGGGAAGTTTCTCATTTTGTTGGGGACACTAAATGTTTTTCTGGAATTTCCCCAGGAGGGAATTCCCTTATATTTATAAAAAAAAGTATAACCCACAGAAGCAATGCCACTACTTATCATATGATAAGTAATGTTATCAAACCAGAAAGATTCAAGAGAAATTACTTGGCACAATGGGTGTCCCAAAATTAATTTTCTGTATACTGACTCAAGTTTTGAGCAAACTGATGATGGCTGAATCTTACTATTATTTGATTGCTCTTGAATGATATCTCTGGAATAGTTTGCTGTCATTTAGCTTCTAGTAAGTGTAATAGAAATCCATTAATCTCTTGTCTTCAAAATCAAACTCTTGACTACAGTGAAATCAAATACAATATTCATTAACACTAATCCAGTCTTCTGTCTGAAGGAGTATTTCTTATTAGACAAACACCAAAGTGTATCAAAACAACTTTATGTGAACATCAATAAATTCTACTGTGCAGACTTATATGGAAATGATTCTTGTGATGTCTGCGTTATTGCATTTTACAAATCAAAATGAGACTTCTGTCTTCAGGGCTTTCAAATTTATTTTCCATGAAAATTAAAATCCCATTCTCAAAAAGAAGCATACACACTGCACAGAAACAAGTAATGAAGATGATATGAACAAAGGGGAAAAAGCAAAGATTTTAGCACCCAAAGAAACCTACATATTTGAAGAAGAAACTTGACCTTTTAGTTGTCCATTCGTTCTTCAAAAAAAAATTTAATTAAAATAACTAAAAGTCTAATTTAAACTAATTCACAAGCTACTGTACTATTACCTATTGTGGAGTATGCTAAGCTATATTATATTCAGAAATGCCTAGACACTTTAGTGTCTACTGTGAGTGATTATTCAGCAAGTAGAGATGACAGCTTTCTGTGACAGAATGTTTAACTCTAGTAGTCACAAGACCAAACAAAATTGTTTCCAGAAAGTATTTTTTTAAATATAGATTACAAGGCCTCAGATAATCATCTATTATTCACAAATGGGGTCATTTCTATCCTAAATCTTTTGTCAGATAATCAAAACATTTTCACTTTTTTTTTTTTTTAAGAGAGACATTTGCTCATGCTTGAGCAAAATCACTTTGCTAAACAGCCCAAATTAGTCCTTCTCTTAAAAACAATCTACACCTTTAAGATCACATAGTATTTTCAACAATCACAGTAAAATGAGGATGATAACAGACAAATCCCTCCGGCTACTGCATCTTCTCCTTCTCCTCCCTCCTAAACACAGAGACCATATGATGGAACACACAGAACCACAAATTACTGTAATGCACAGTTCCTACTTAATAATGACATCCCATAAGTTAGCAAAAATCTGCCAACATCTGCAAGCTTCTCTGCAGTGTTGTGAGCCAAAGTTAAAAATCATGTGTGACAGTGCTGTGGAAAATACAATTGATTCCATTCTGATTGTGTCAGTTCCAAACACAGACAATATTGATGATGCTGTACAGTAATCTTATTGGACTTGGGCCCAACTGAACATTGGTCTTTGTCAACTCATTATTCCTCTATCAGAGGGATCTCACTAGATTGATCTTGCCAGAAGCTCTTGATGTGTCTCACAAATCACTGTTCTGCTGTTGGCAGGCAGATTCAAGTATTGCACAGTAATTGCTGGATTTTTTTCCTTTCCCCAGAAGGCAGTGACTACATACTGCAAGTCATTGTCATATGAGAGAATATAACTGTCCTAACAAGATAATGTAGTTAACTGTGCAGTATCTGTGCCAAAAAGATGTGGTCATATTATATATGTTACTAAAGGAGCAAAATTATTTCAAAGCTAAACTTTTTTTTCTTCATACTTACCATACCTTAAATAAATAGCCCAGGTTTTTACATTTTTAGTATGAAAATTTGTTTGGATAAATTGTATTATTTTAAACTGCAGTGCAAATGTGGGAATATCTTAATTGGCCTCTTGCCATTTACATATATAGAAACAAACCACACGAGTTTTTGCACAATCAATATTGCACTGCAAAATTCAGACACAGACATTCGAGTATCTGACAAGAAGTGATTACATCTTGGAAACTTCTTTTATGCTTTTAGCCAGAGGAAATAAACTTGTTGGCTCCTAAAGTCTTCACTTGTCCCTCAGAAAGATCCAAGAAGATTAAGGTGAGTCCCTGGCCTGGGTAAATGCTTTCCTTAAGATACCATCAACATATCCTCTGGCTAGTCTTAGAAGAACACAATGACAAAACCAAATTTAAACACTCGATCCCCTGAGTCAGATAACCTGGATAGTTGCAAGAGGCTGGACTGGAGTTTCTCCTGGAAGGCTTAGGGCTTGTGTTGACTGAAAGAGCCACTGACAGCAGCTTCATTCCCACAGTGCAAATGGGGAGAATAACAGCCCTTGAACAGCTAAACTTAATTATCCAGCTCTGGCTTCTTGCTCTCTCTGGATAACTGCTTTTTTGGGAAGGTGCAGGGGCTGAGAAATAGATATGATTATAATAATAGATTATGGCTGAGAAGGACTGTGATTCCTGATTAGTGGAATGGTTACTCTATTGAATAAAGAAGGTTTGAACTTGTACCTTACATTACTTTATCCAATACCAGGAAATTGAGCAAGGCCATTAGAAATGAGTGTTGGTAAAACCCTTAAAATATCAGATAAAATCTAATTTTTAAGTAATCCAAAGTACTCATCCTCTACTGAAATACTCAATCACTGTCAAATGGGTATGTAAAGGTCAAGACAGAGGCAGAAATTATGCAGGTGATGAAGCTATGGGAACTAAAAAGGGATGCAAAGCCACAATGATTGTTTTTATATGACAGAGCCAAAGCTACTTGTATAAATAATAGAGAAGTGTTTAAGAAAATAAAATATTAAATTATTCTACCTATAGGCAGCATAATATTATACTAAATTACTAAAGACCAAAATACAAGGTTCAAGGAAGAAAAAAAGAACAGTGTAAGTTCGAGGCCTATGTTTTCCCCAGCTAGATGAAGGCAAATAAATTGAAAAGCTACTGACAATTTATGTCATAAAGTTTCAAACCAGTAGACCAGTTCTTTTAAGAATGCACCTTTAATTTTTCAAAGAAATTGCCTATAAATACAAAATTTTATCCTAGTTTTTATCGGAGGCTTTGTGATTTGCCTCATGATTTTTTATTTAAAATAGAAAGAAACTATCAAAGCACTCTTAAAAATAAAATTTATACAAAACTAAAAGCTATAAAATAAATCAAAACATTTCAAAATCAAATAAGGTCTCTGAATAAAAGAAGAGATCCTGTGACATCCAGGGACTGCCTCCAGGACTATGAGGGGGTAACTTCTGACAGAAATTAGCACACAGTTATCCACATACCCAGAATAAGCATTATGTGCAAACTTTATGTTGACTCTTTTTCCCCTGACCTGTGTTTTGGCAGGTGTGTTGATGCAAGAAATTCTAAATATAGTAGAGCCAGCAACAGGAAGATTCCAAACATAAATCAGAATATATGTAATTATCATTTTAGATATTGAAAATACTGCCATTCTTAGCTTTAGATAATCTTCAGATTACAGACTAGGTTTTTGTGATAAATTATTCTGTAATGTGCTAGAATGTACAAAGTGACTCAGAGTCCCCAGGCAGGTGCAAAGGAGAGCTGCTTTATTGCAAAAACCAGGCCTTTTTAAGCAGTTAGCCCATTATCAATTACATTCCATTTAAGTATAACAAATATAATTCAACCAGCCACCATACACCACGATGTGAGCACGCAATGGTTATATAATTTGTTTTTCTACGTCAAATTCAGCTGAATCACTTTCCCATTGTCCTTTTCTGCTTAGCCAAAGTAGCAGGCCTGACCCATGATTTTACAAGGGCAACAAGGCCCTTATTTTATAAGGCTTTACCTATGTGTAACACTAGAAAATTTAAGACCCTCGGAGTAGAACTGGTGTCGCCCAAAGTCCTCTGCATGTCATCTCTTGGAGCTGGCCAACAGGAAAAATCCAGGACCCTGATGCTCCTGAAATTGCCATGCTTTAGGAGTATGCCTTTTTCAGCCTGGATGGAAAGACACATTCCATCTGCTTGGAATGCTCAGTCCAGGATCTTTTTCAAGACTCTTCCACACTTTTTAAAACATTATAACATAGACATTGATCATCAGCTAGATAAAGAGGAAATGGTATTTTCTTTTAATACCGTAATCAAACAATTTTATTTCTGAGACTTAAATTTCTCACTAAAGCAACTTTACTTAATTCTAATTGTGGTAATATTGAGTTTACTTAAATGCCTAATAGAACTTTAAGTGGAATATAACAAAAATATTTGACACACCCTTTCATTTATCATTCATAGCTGGTTCCACTGCAAGTTTATAGATTAGTGCAAGTTGAAGACTTCCCATTAATAATTGATCTGATCTGTTGTCTGGAATAAGTCAAGAGTTAGTGGGCCTTGGAAATAAAGAAAGCAAAAAGGTGACCTACCAAAGACTTTTAGCTTCTTTCTTTGAGGGTGCTCACACATATTCCAGATTCTGTGCACTGGGTTGCTTATACATTTTACGTTATGCACATCTCTATCAAAATTTTCCTTGTTCATTATAATGCACTGAGTATCAAACTGCCAGTGCTAATACCCACTGTAGAAGCAGAAGACCTCTGAGTTGTCCAACATCAAGAGGACATTGCTTTCTCAGAGGCTGAGTTGTCTTTGCTTTTTTTTTTGTGATATCATTCTGGTACAGAATCAGTGTAAGGAAATAGAGACTCAGTCTGTTAATATTTACAATTTCCCTATGGTAAACATTTTATATTAACTATTTCTGAAAGTTCATAGTATGAAAATCAAGCTTTTATGGCAACTAAAATGTATGCTGTATTGTGCTATAATAGTCAGGATATTGTTTTACTTGAAAATTCAAGTAGATCTGAACAATTGCACAAGTGTAATTTTGAAAAAGAGATCATCTCCCAATGCATAAATAGAGAGTGGCTGTCAGTTAAAGTATTTGGGGAAGGGAAAAATAGACCTCAACTGTATCAATTTCTGAGAATTTATCCTCTAACACGTGAGGTAAAAAAAAACATGATAGCAGCCTTATTAAGGTCCATGTACTCTGTAGAAGGCAACAGTTGCATTCTAGCTAAACCACTTATCTGATTTAATTCAGACAATGCTGGAACACTAATGGTGGTGTGACCTGCTCACTATGAATGAGAAGGTGAAGACTCAAAGACAGGATAGTTATAGGAACATTGCTAAACAGCTGAAAGTCTTCCTTACAGACAATAATCCAGGGATATTTATCTTTCGGTTCTGAGTATGTGTACTAAATACTAATCACAAAATAGCTAGTTAGCACACTGGCATTTGAGCAGTAGAGAGACTGATCAAATTGATCAGATATTTGCACCTCTTGCTTCTTGCTTTGGTTAGATAATTTTTTTTTTTTCTGATAAACATACAGATTACGTATGGCAGAATTCTTGGTCAATTATTTCATTGTATTCTCTTGGAGAAAAAGGCCCCAAACTCAAAAGCAACAAAGAAAACCCCAAGTGAACTGGAAAGCAGGGACTTGCTGTAAGCAGCCTCTGCTGTGCTCTTCATGTTTGTGTATCTCACGCTTGCTCTCTGGGGATATAGTACATAGGGACATACCAGTTTCTGCAGTCAGATTAGCAGTATGCTTTATTCCTATTCTATTTATTGATAAAAAAAAAAAGAGAATCCTCCATAATCCTTCTTTGGTTTCCTAAACTATGCCTGAGTATCAAAGCACAAACCAGGAATAACTGGTAAGCAGCCACAAGCACAGTCATGTTTAGATAGGACAGTGGTTAAATTAACTAATATTTTGAGAATGCTAAGGTATTTAGCAACCATAGTTTTCAGCACTTCATTTTCTATTATAGCAATAGACCAAGTACTTTGCTTTACATTAATATCCATCAATGCCCCTGTAAAATTCTAAGGGATTGAATTTTTAGAGCTGCTGAAAATCAATAGCTTCATTTGTGACTAGAATAGCACTGAATTTCTGAAAATTAGGGTCCTGTATGCATTTGGCAATTCTGATTCATGTATGGCTTAAAGGCAAGAGTTTCTGCATCTCTCTTTTGTATTTGTTGAATTTTACTTGTGTCAGGAGAAGGCTGACCAGCATCTCTCCTTCTTCACTGAGATCAGAGGCATCTGCACATTGTTTGTGTTGCTATCTCTCATGATTTAATCATGTGTCTCATATTGGCTCATACAAACTGAAATGACTAGATATTTGAGACAGTGGAGTAGAGGAGAAAAGCAGCTTTCATCTTTGTAAGTAAGCTTCCAATCCCTATCCTTACTAAGAAAAGTGAGAATCATTATCAAGGTCACCCAAATGTTTGAAAAATAAGATGGCAAATAAAAAAACCTCAAATATTTAAAGGTACTAATTTTTCAAGATAATCTCTTGATCTGGACCTAAACTTTGGTAACTGGGGGTCAATTACATCTTGGGCTGACCTTTTAGTTTTTACCTTCCAAAGAAATAATCTCACTGTGAAAGAGACTCTTTTTTAAAAGACAGGCACAGAATTATCACAGAATATATAAATGGAATAAAAATGTAGGTAAAGTAACATGAAAATCACAGTCACCTTATTTGATAAGAAAACTATGTTTCTTCAATATTAAATGCTCTTAACATCAATAAGAACTGTTCTTATAAGCTCATGTATTATTAGTTCATCCAGCTGTGTCCCTAGCTGCAAGCATATAGTATTATAGGTGAGTCTGAAAACTGGCAATGTCAAGTTTCATAGTGAAAACTGGTTTATCTTTTACTAACAATCTTAGCAATGTGCAGTGACCTGACCTTGGAGTAGTGGTTTAACAACCTTTGCCCAAGCACTCCGTGGCTCTTCTTATATCTGTAATAGTTTACGTGATGGACTATGAAGAACTGCCAGATGACAGTTCTATTTCATTTTTGTCACTGCATGGCTCTCCATTATTCTCACAGCCTTTTTCTCAAGGGCACAATACTGTAAGTCAGTGTGGCAATGTTCAAGATGGGTATTGCTTTTTCAGTTATTGTACCTTGATGCAGCATGTGCAAGTCTCATGCATGCTGCAATTCTAGGCCCTCAGTAAAACAAAATCATGGGGAATTTTATATATCCTCATTTCTTTCCTAATGAAGATAACCTGAAATTGTAGAATGTGGATGTTACATTAGTAAATTAGTCAAAAATGTGGTATGAACCATTCTGTGTGTTTTTTTTAATGGATCATCTAGCAAATAATATCCCTTTATAGATGCTAGAAAAATTAGCTTATTCTTTAGAAATGTCGAGGTCTTTATTGACAGTGCATACAGAGGAGTGAAGAAAAATAAAGAACAGAAGGTATGAAAGGAGAAAACCACACTGCGTAGACATCCCAGCCCAGTTTTTCAAAGAGCAGACAACATTTAATAAATTTCTCTGCATGATGTATTATGTATATTAAGATATACATTTACAGTTATGGCATAGTTTTGCCCACAAAGAATGAGCAATTAAAGATAGTGTGTCTGTTCATAAAAATGCATTTTCATTTATTTGCACAATACTTAACTACTGCAATATAATTCTTGGTACATCTGTTGATGTTCTATAAAGCAGAAGCAAAGTAAATTTTTTTTTCTACAGTTAATGCCTTGTGATTATGTACATATCACCCCCATGCTAAAACTTGACCCCAGCATTATTTTCAGTTCAGTACTAGGTTACCTCTGCCCTTGTGAAGTCATGTGTGGCATACGTGAAGCCCCTGCTCCCTGTTCCACTCTGGCGTATCAGAGGTGAAAATAAAGTCCTTTGTCATCCGTGTAGAGCAAGAGAGCACAGACCTGAAGACTGACACATTATGGGTTTCTCCTTGTGTCACATACAAAGCGCTTTTCCAAAGTGATTTTCCCAAGGCCTTTTTTAGTCAGATGCAAAATTAAGTAAAATGTTGGGGACAACACAAATCACAATTAGTTATTGTTTCAGGCTCTTTGCAAGCTCCTATCTTTTATTTTCAAACCATAAGGGGGATAAACTTATTTTTTAATATGGAAGTGGGAAATTTGATGAAATCCTATTTAATTTGATTGTTAGGAACTGAAAATTTTTTGCTAGTTTTGTGCCTACATTCCTCTTTTTTTTTTTTTTTTTTTTTTTTTTTTTTTTAATTAGCCAGATTCAAAGCAAACTGTAGTGGACTATAAATACAGATTTATACTTTTCTGTATAGTATTCTTTTGTTCATTTGAGCATTGGCTTCTCTCTGAGTGAACATCATCCTATCCTCCAACTTAGAGTAGAATCATGTAGTATCCAACTATCCATTAATCTCCCTACTCATACTGAAGACATCCTGGAAAGTTATATATATGTGCTACACTTAGAGAAGCAATAGGCTATGACTCATTATGCCCATTAAATATTTTACAAATCTTTTCCTATTACAGTTTATTGTTCCTCAGTGAATATATTTTGGTGCCTGTTGATTATATATGTATAGCCTTTAAGCTTTAATGAATGATTTACTCATATTTTTATTTCAGCTGGATATTTTATGAAGTATATATGTATGCATGTATAAATATATATATATAAATTTATTTTTTTTATAAACGTAGAAAACCTTTAATCATCTGGGACAGAAAAATCTGTCTGAAACCATCTATAGGTTGGCATCTGAATTTAGAGAAAAATGCCACAAATCTTTAAGCTTATTTTTCTAACATGAATATACTTCTGTATCAAATGGAAAATCTTCATAAATTAAAGGCAAACTATCATGGTTGTCTTCTGTGTTAGAATTAAAAAAAAAAAAACAAAAACAAAAATGTGTTGTTCTATATGAAAAAGTTTTGAAGTAAAAGTACCTCAAAGACTTGTGAGTCTGCAGTGCCAACAATATCATGCATATTACATTTCCTAAGGTTTCATAACACTCTGAGATTTAAGGTTGGTTGCTTGTGAGAACAGTGAATAAAAAGTACTTGAGCATATTGTTCAAAAACCCCACTGCAGGCAGCAAGACAATACAAGCAGTATATACAACTTCTTTTATAAATCACCCTGATGTGAGAACAAGTAGTCAAGAAGTTGGGAAGGAGACCTTTTAGCCACAAGGGATTTCACCTGCAGTGAATTTATCAAAGGCCATGAAAATTAGGAATTGCCATCAAATCCTATGTAAAGAGCAAGTCAAGACTGAATGCATTAAAATATAGCCACACTGCAAGGAGAAAGATTCTCCAGAAACAGAGAGCAAATTTTGGGCAACAGCGAATTTCCTTCCACAGCCAGACTCAGAGCACACCCAGCCCGTGGGTAAATCTGCCACTATGACTTTGTTTTTTGACAAGGTTGTTTGTTTTTCAGTCTCAGTGTGGGCCTGCTCAAGCAAGAGCAGTTCTCTGCCAGGACCAGTCTCTTTTGTGTCAGTCTGCTAATGACACTGGGCTTGAGAGGTTGTGTTTGATTTTGCTGAAAGCCATTCACTGGAACTTCCCTTAATATGTAACAGTTTCAGGATCTTGCCTTTCCACTACAAAATTTAAATCCTGCCAATGTATCTCCTATTAAGTTTTCAAGAAATGGGTATGCAATCATCACAGCAGCTTTCCAGTGTTTGGTTTTGGTCCTATGACCACAGCAAACATTTTGGAATTCACTTGTGTTTTCTTTTGCTTTGATATTAAAATCTTTTGCAGGATCTCTTAAATATTTTTATAGCTATTATAGCTATCATACAATATGATATTCACTAAATCTTTGAATTCTTAAAATAGAGTTTTTGTTAAAGTGTAGGATGAACTGAATTGTATGCATCTGAAAAGTCACCACTGCTTGATGCCACTGACTAGGATGTAGTCATCATATGATTAGCGCTAAGAGGAACTTAATTTGAGCATAGGTTTCTCTGTGTAGTCTTGTGATGTCACACAGTAGCTTACTTGGGATTTCTGTCAATTCTTGTCTTTGTTGGACAGCTCTGTTCTACTGAATGAATTAAATGTCGCCATTTTTTTCTCAGAAATATGCAGTATAACGTTAAAAGCTAGGCCTGGAATGTTGCAAAAAATAACTTAAAGAGAACACAGTGAAATAAAGATGAAAATTGTAGTTTGTAATCAGTTTTGTACTATTCTGCAGGAATGAGTGAAGCAATAAGAGTATTGTTAACAGAAAAAAGCTTTTTATTTTATAATATCATGAACGCTTTCCATAGTTCAAGCTCTCATCTCAGTGAAATAAATGGTACTTCTAAATATATATAATTTTTTTTTTAATATACCTCTTTGTATAGTGTATGAGATTTTATTGCTACTGGTTTGGATATATCATTAACTGTATCATCAGTATCATTAATATTATTTTTTTTATATTTTAAGGAATAGTTTACATAGTCTTAGGTCTCATCCTCTCTAAGGTTCTTTTCTGATTCTGCTTCATATACAGTCTTCATTTTCAGTAGGGCCCACAAGTTTGATTTATATCTCATTTACATCAGTGGGGCTTGATTTGCATAGAGAATCCTAGTTTAAATTGTAAAACTGGGTCACACTACAAGTTTGTCTGACCCTCTTTTTATAACTGTCACTGGTACAGGAGCCAAGCTGGCACAGTAATATGGAAGTATTATGGCAGACCACACATACTAACATGTTTATTTATGGATTACAGCAACATGGGCCCTAAAAATCTCTGGAGTCAAAGACTAGAACAGGCTTTATGGGCTTAATTCCATGAACTTGACTAATTCTACTTTGCCTCACTTATATCTTCATCGAAACACAAATCCCCTGGCTTACCTAATCACTTTGTGTCTAATATTACAAAGGAATACAGATTAAATTGCATGTCTTTCCAAGAAAAATAGAGATGATACCTGAGCTCTGAGATAACACTGAGGCTTAAGCTAATGGTTTGTCTGAAAGATGTCTTTGATGGAAAGAGTGAGCTGCTTAAGTAACCAGAAGTAAACAGGAAAACAGGGTTATAAATCAAATGTTCTTGACAAAGAGATGTTCTCTTTAGAAGTACTAAAGTGAATGTCTTCAGAAGCATGAAGAGTTATGGTGGAATACTATCTCATAAGTAAAATATAAGAATGTTATAAGAATGTTTTGCAGGAATAAAGTTAGTATTTGGAGGTATGATAAGCTAGGGTTATGAACAGGATGGCACTACTAAAAAGGGGAATGCCATAGAAAGCACAAGCTGGACACATAAATTAATCCTTTCCTTTTAATTGGTATTATTATTATTATAAAATAATCCTTTTCTATTAATTGGTACTATGTGAGTTTGGTACCACAGTCAAGAAGGGTTGAATCCTTGGGATTCAAAGGGATGAATCCTTGGGACAATCTAGAGGAGAGAAATAACTATCCAAGATTTAGAAAGCATATTCTACAAACAGAAAAGAAAAAGGAAGAATTTACTCTTTGCTGATTGGAGGAAAGCAATTCACAAAAATCACAGCAAAGGAGAGTCAGATTGGGTATTATGAACAATATCCCTAAAGTAGAACATATCACTGGGAAAGATACCAGCTTTTCTGTGAATGAAAGTTTTCAGGAGCACACTAGGCACACATATCTCAGGACTAATACAGGTTTAGCTGATTCTGTTATGGGAAGAGAATTTGGGTGTGAGAATTTTCTGACTTTTTGATGTTCCTATGACACACTGATGTTACAAGGCTCATTGAACCTACAGTATCTTGATAAATCTTTCTCTGTTATAACACCATTAAACCAAAATTTCTGTTTGATTGGTTACTACAGAAGTGTTAAGGGACAATCCAAGAACCCACATGCTGGGCAAATATGCAGTGCTCTTTCACAACCTCACCAAATAGTTTGCAACTTAAGTGGATAGCACAGATGTGGGAGACCGGAGAGCTGTAAAACATACTAGGAAACACAGATAATTTGAAAACATCCATGTCTTAAAAGCAGCTGTGTCCATTTTGAGCACCTGCAAAACATGATCATCACAATTCTCAGTGTCTTAGAATTGGCATCTGTATGATACTGAACAGCTGCAAAGGGAAGAGAAATTATTTTGTACAGATGTCTATTGCTTGAGACCAACTTACTTGTTCTGCATTCACATAGCATCTTGGCTGGTGTTTCTCATCATTATCACAATAGAAATCACACATAAAATGCAGCACTTTTTGGAAGTGAATAGCAATAAATCATAAAACAAGTACTTTACCAAGTAAGTCAAATCACAAGATTTAGATTTTTGAGGCTTGTCTGAGCAACCATCCATTAACCTCAGGTGGGTGTCTAAAGGTTGTGCAGAAAAGAAATCGTAGGAAAAAGTCTTTTTGTAAGATTTCAAGTAAAGTCTTGCTTTACAATAGCCTTGAAAGAACAATTCAGTTTTTCTCCACTTTTCATGGCTTAATACAAGTCCTTATTTTTAAATCATTCATCATTTTCTTGCCTAGTATAACAAAGAGAATTGATTCTTTCAAAAAGTCACAAATAATCATACAATGTCAGAAAAAATATCAGCTAAGCAAATGGCTGTAATCTATCTAAGCATTCTGCAGTTTTTAAAATGAGGACCAGGTTCTCAAGTAATATAACTTGACATGGATGTCATTTGTAAAAATGTCATTTTTAAAACCTATACCAAACTACACCCACTTAGAAGCTTTCCTTATGCTTTCCAAATTCCTAAGAAAGGGGGAAGGGCTTACATTAGTTCTGAGACTAACTGACGTGAAAGTTTGGAAAGAATTAAGGATGTGGTATGGTTGGGTTTTTGTATAGTCATCAATAAGAAATAGGTGATCAATTGCCTGGTTGTCATTTTCTTGCTGTCGGCAATGCTGTGGCTCACAAAACATGGCATGTGACACCTGTCATGTTGATCTGCTGAGGCAGTTACATGAGAAGGAACAAGAAACTATTAGTATAGTACATATTTGACTTTGGAAATTTACAGCTGAAATATGTGGGTCATAGCTCACAGTCACTTGATTTCATAATGTTTTACATATCCCCAAGATGTTTGGAAGTCTTATACATTCTTCAAATCAGTAGTTTTAATATATTTGACAGTCTGAAATCTGCTGTGGATGGGACAACGTTTAACATGTGAAAATACATATTCATTATACAAAAATCTAAAGTATTATAATTTTGGTTTATTCATGTCTGTGAGAATATGGCAGGTGAAAGATGACTAGAGGAGGTTAAATGATGTTCTTGTAGATTTGCTATGATATGTAAGATAAAAGAGACCCATTAAATTATATATCTTATTTATGGAGAAGGAGAAGTAGCCCCTATGGATTGTCAAATACCATATGAAATATTGCCAAGCATAGTAATGTGTTCTTGCTAATAGTTCCATTGTTTGCCTGGGACCAAGGAGTAAAATAGATATTCAAAAGATATTTAATTTGTCCATATATTTTAAGCCATTATATGTGAGTCTTTTGTTGTTGTTTTCTTTCTGTTTTGATTTTTTTTTTAGTTAAAATAGTTCATCTTAATTGCATTTATCTAGGATTCAAATAATTTTAAAGATAACAATATATAGAAAATAAATTCTTGTCAGACTGCTAGTTTGGAGCCAACACATTAAAATAACCTTTGGATCATGAATTACATTTAAAAAGCTGTTAAGATTCGGTATTTTTTATTCCTTTAATGAAATATTTAAAACACAGTTAAACTCTCTGTTCTGTTGGAAAACACAGGATAAAAGCACAGTGCAGCACAACTGGCATTATCAGATGGTCTTTAGTTTGAAGAGAACAATTGTTTGCCCAGCCACAGAATATGCCCCACTTGTCTTTCCTAAAGGCAATGTTACAATATCAGGAAAAAAAATCCCAAACCAAAACAACCAAAGGCAAAACAACCAAAAGCACTGGGGCATTATAAAGCAATCTTGGTTTTGTCATAAGTGTCCACAAAAGGAGACTTTCATTTCCAAAACTATTCTCCAAATACACTTAATTAGAAAGAATTAATATAATTATTATAATTATATAATATAATATAATAATATCCCAGGATAACAGGGATAATCAGAAAAAAAAAAATTGTTCACAAGAAAAAGAATAAATCATAACTGCTCAATGAAGAAAAATCTCAACCTTTTGTATTTACTGACCAAACGCTTGCTCCAATTTGTTTGTAATTCTGCTGAAGAGTAGTGTTGAACAATAAAGACTATGTATTGCAAAATATTGGACTTGCTGGCATTAAATATTTGCTTGTTGTGGGCTTATTGCTTTCCAAGTGCATAATTTTTAATTCCTCTGCTTCCTACTAAGATGCCAAAATCTTTCTGCCAAATCAATCTACCAACTCACTTCTCACTTGGAAACACGGGTCAGGAATGTGAGAGGTAGATAGACAACTCTACTGAATCACCATAAATGCTAAGTATGCTAAAGTTAAGTTCAAACCTGTAAGGTTCACCTTAGAGTTTATCTGGTCCCGAACATCTTCTTAATTAATGCACACTGACATTTTGGCATGACAAGGTCATACTGGCCTTCATATTTATTCTTCTATGGGCATATTGTTAGTGTAAACTTACAGTGCTAGAAAAGTGTTAGATATATTTCTAAGTACCTACCTCAATGTACAATGAGATAAAGGACCAAAAAAAGGACATAGGTTCTGATTCTAGATTTAAAAGTTAGTTAATCCAAGTCAAGTTTCTGAAATCAGAAGTACAGATCTTCATCCTTAGGGCACTTTGGTTTTCCCCTTTTGCAGGTGATGGTACTTTGTCTATAGTGAAAACTGCAGTTTCAAATGCCTGGTATGTGTTCAGCTTTGTCATTCCCACCAGTACAAACAACAGCTGTTAAGGCTGGGTGGCCAAGGTTACACCGCAGGATAATTTTTCAGTGATGACTGAATAAAATTCAGATATTTATTTTTAAAAATAAATATATTGATAGGACATGTTCTAAAAACCATAAGTTTCCTTTTCTTCCCTCTCAAAAACTACTGCTGAAACTTTGTGTCTCTGATAGGCATACAAGTCTAAAACTGTACAGCTATTTTGACAACTAACCTAACATTTAGTATTATAAAATATTTTAAAAACATTTCCTGTAGGCACACAGTTGGTGGTAATTAGGAGCGGGGCTGGGGCTGAGCTCCATCCCCAGTGGGCACAGCTGTGAGCAGCAGGTGAGCAGCACTGACAGCAATGAGCCATGGAGTGCCCAGGCACTGCCCAACCACCAAAGGGAACAGAGGGCACACAGGGGCACTGCATGAAGATAAGACCATAAATGGCTGGCCTAAAGAACAAGAAGGGCAGATGCTCACAGGCTTCTGATTGATGTGATGTTGCTCTGTATGGGCAGATGCCTGAAGCCCTCTGATGAGGTCTGGTGTTACTCTGCATGGGTTGAAGCTTTCTGAAATTGTGTGTTGGCACTCTTGACTCTGGCATGTGCTGTGGCAAATGCTGCAACAATTTCTATAGTGAGGGAATTTTTATTACTTATAGAAGGTATACTTATAATCTCTTTCTCTCTGTTTGAAACTGTGTGTACTTAATTATAAAATTATGATTCCTCAAGTGTGCCCTTGCTTTAGACTGTGCTCCTGTGGTATGATTTAGCCTTAAATTCAGTGTCAGGTGTTATGATGAGTTCTTCAGTGCCTTTACATGATAGCCTTTCTCTCCTTTTCTGCCCTCACTCTCCTCCTTAGATTTGTATTTAACTTCTGCTATTTTGCTTTGTGTGTGGAATGTGTACAACCTCTATGTTTTGGATTCAGCTTTCAGTTGGAGATATTTTTAATTTCTCTACTGTTCCTTGTCATGTCTAAAACCTTTACCTTTGATTACTCTGTGACTTTTCTTTTTTGTAAGATGCTAGACAGTTCCCATGGGTCTTTAATCCCACTTTCTTGCTGCTCTGGAGCATAGTGGGGGTTTTTACATCCTCTTTAAGTGAATGATTTGCACAAGGGAGGGCATACATAGGTAAGTAACTAAATTCATATTGCTGATCAAGCTGTTCCCCAGTAGAAGGAAAAAAGAATAAAAGTGAAGAAAAGAAAGGGGGAAATGTGCTAAGAATTCCAGTTGGTCTGCATTACTTTCCTGTATTTCTTGTTTTTTCTTTACCCTCTATAAATCCCTTTTTTCCCTTTTTTTTGGATTCACAATCCCCCCTCCTCCACCCCCAAAAGCAACAAACCACCTGAGCCAAAAAATCCCACAAATCCTAATACTTCCAACTGTTATTTATATAAAATCCTTATCTTTCTTTCTGGAAGTCAGCTTAAATTATGAAAAATCCTTCCTTGAGCCTCACCAAAAGAAATAACAAAGTTGCTTTGTTTACCTGCACAGTTCCTGCATTAAAAAATGTAGTATTTTCTTCTCCATCTGCAATTTTGTATGCCCATATCAAATGGTGCCACAGTGAATAGAATAGCAGAATTGCCTTTACTTTTGCACCATCCTGAAACTGCTTTATACAAGGCCCACAAAAATAATTGTAGTATTAGAAGCCTCATACAAACAATTTTGATTATTGTCAGATGCACTGCTTGCACTAGAGTCACTTCTTGTTTTTCTAATCTAACTGTAAGCGAAGTAAACACAATGGTAAATACAACTGTTGAAACCTTCCAAGCAGAAATGCTATGCAAAAATTTCAGCTGAAACTTTGAAATAATTTTGCTGTTCATGAAATTGATTATTCCCAAAGAAGCATTAGTTTACTTTAAAAAGAAAAGATCCAAAAGGCTAATTTTCACCCACTTGTTTTAAGGCTATATGTTAAAGCCTTAAGATAATATTTCTGTGTTTTCCACTACTTGAATTTTCATTGCATGTATGGCATCTGCTGGCAACTTGGACTGAAGCTCCAAGACACTAGGGAAGAATCAAACCTTCTGTAGTGTTTGCATCCCAGCTCCCAATGCCTGAGCAAACATGCCATTGTCCACATAGGGTCCCTGGTGAGAAACCCAGCTCTAGGAGAGAGTCCTTCCCACTGCAAAGTTTTGTGGTGAAATTTATGAGCCTGTCACTCTATCAGTTGAAAGAGTTTCCGTTTTTGGCCTAATGCTGTGAGTTTAATATCTAAAGTTTTGGAAAGGAAGTGATTTGTTTCATTTTGCTTAGGCCTTTATGTAGCTGAATTATATTTCAGCAATCCCCAGTATCCATAGCTACAGTACTTTCCCACTGACACAGTGGCACTTCCTGGTTAAGTTTCCCCTATAACTCAGCCAGCAAGCTTGTCTGAAGTCCAGCTTCTGTTTTTCCAGTTAAAGCTAATTGCACTTATATGGCACTGGGCTTTCAACTTCCTTCTTTTCTTGGGGTGCACAATTGCCAAGAAGATCTATATTTGCCAGGGGAAAAAAAATCCTGAATGTTGGTGCCAATTAACAAAACAAATATGTTGCAACTTAATGAGTACCCAGCAGATCAAACCTGATCTTGCTCAACAGAAAGGTGATGTAGGAGTAAATAAATGGCAGTGCTTAGCCGCTGGCAGAAGGGGGAGGGCATTTTGTTTTACCAGGGAGTGCGTTTCTGCTTTGCTCTACTTAGTAGGACCATGCACTTTCTCCCCTTCAGACCCTGCCCACAGTGCCTAATTAATTCACATCAATTTTGAAAGAATACATGATTAGCTGTCCTAGGGCTAAGCAGTAGCATATTGAGTCACACACTAGAAGGCCTAGTTTGGGCACTGGCTCAGGATGGCAGGATCCATGCCAACATAAGAAGCTAAATTGGTTGCAGGGCAGGGGGTGGGGGGCTTGCCAACTAACTGCCTCGCCTCATGGCACCATCTGCCAATTTGTAGACTGATGTTGGCATCAGATCTGAAAGAGCCACTTATCCACTTGCACAGCTATAGGCCACAAGAGTGAAAGGAGAAATGTTTGAAAATAAAAAGGAAGTTGACTAAAAAGCGCATCTTGTCTAGCACAATGCCTGTCAGGTTACTGTCTACAGTACTTTATCATCAGATATGGATATTTTTTAAGAAATGAAGAAGTTAATCTATGAATAGCATATCTTCATACCTGAGATTACAAACAACATAAGGTTATTGCTCCCAGATGTAGTTACCTGCTTCATGCATATAACGGCATATATAAAACTAAAGCATCTCAAATCTTACCCTGTGTGAATTAGCTTCCAAAGCCAAAAATTAATTCTTTGCTGATGTAGTCTACTTTGGGCCATCAAAAATAGACAGAAAAGTAGAAAGGTGTTCTTAAAAGAATGTAAATTAATTTCAAACTTACTTCAGGGGTAACCTGAATAAGAACCAAGCATTTAATGAAGGACATTATGTTCTTTGAAACCATTCCTTCTCTTAGGGTCTACTTCCATTCAACATTATGTGAATGGGATCTTAGCAGCTTGCACCTGGCCAGGAATTCTTCATCCTTTTCAGTGTCACAAGGAAACTGAACCAAAGCTTCTGAGATACTCCTTTCTGTGTAATAATTTATATATTGAGTTCAATTCAACCTTCTCATATTGAGAGAACAATCAAAACATTAACACTAAAGGCACAATAATCAACTATTTAAAAAATTCACTCACAAAGAAATAAGGAAACAAATATCACATTGTTTAGATGCTCCATTTGTTACTAGGCATGATTCTGACCCTGGCTTCATCTGACATGGCCTTTAATAGATTTTATCCTAAAAATCTGACTGTGATTCTTTACTTTGTAGCCCCTATGAAAATATATCAGCAAAAGAGGGGAATGATAAGAGTGAAAAGAGAGTGTGAAGGAGTCTAAAATAATGTAAAGTCAGAGAAAAGTTGTTTTTTTTTCTTGCAATGTCTTATTGTAGATGCTCAAGAGAAGTCCTGCTTGTCATTGGCCTTCTCTGGAATGTGGTGACATTTAGTTGCATAAATATGCATAAATATGCATAAAGTAGCTTGAGATCAGTACATCCTACCACCTTTTTATTTCCCAAAATAAAAAGGACTATGAAACTCTATCTGAAAGAGAATATATTCCATCTCCTTCTTCTGTCCTGAAAAAAATTCTATGGTTATATACAATTGCATTTCTTAGTTTTGATTACTGAAATGTCCTGGTTGCACTCTCGGACTGGACACAGTTGGATAAGATCCATTACTGCCTTGAAGAGTGCACATGCAGACCTGATTAACATTTAGGATCCCACCAAGAAAAAGGAAACCTTCCCTCATGTGGGGGCACTGCAAGAGTTCTGCACCACTCCATGAGGGGAGGCTATACAGCTCATACTTCTAGTTGACACCTTACCCATAAATTGGCCCCCAGAGGCCTGTGGTAACTGTCTTAAATTAGAGCAGCCTAAAGCAAAGTGCCTGAGGCTGCTTCCATTTCCAACCTGACTGATCCAGCGCTAGGAAAGTCCTAGGACTACAGGAAAACAAACCCACCTTTGTACAATCTCCATCCTGCAGTGAGTGCTGAAATAAATACTCAAAACTCAGTGAAGGATTTTGGAAGCTAGATAATAAAACAGAATTCCAGAGCACTCGTTTTTGCCCTTTTTGTTCCTTTTAATGAGTTTTATACTTAATAATGTAACCCAAAATCAGAAAAATATCAAAATACCTTGAATTGATGTGCTGCTATCTGCTATCCCATAGTTGATTTGTGGGTTTTATGTGCATTCTACCATGTGCACACTTCATGTATATTGTTTATTAATTAGGGGTTTTTTTGTTTGTTTTACACTATATTTTACGTGGACTTATTTCCTAAGCTGGTTAGAGCTTGTAGGCACGTGTAATGTCCAAAAAGGATAACATTTTCTTTCTGAGGTATTATGTTAAACTTATTAAATTATTTTCAAAACACATTCAAAATGGTGGGAAAAGGAATGTAGCCTCTTTAATAATAAATTATTAGTATCAATACTTAATGGAGTAAAAGATACATCTTGTCTACATTGCTGCTTACAGGAAAATGTATGATGTTAAACTGCACTAAGTTACCTAGAGAATTGTCAAAGTGGTGAAAAGTGCAAAAGTATAATATGGTGAAATATTTCAACTCAAATCTGTTATGTACCTGAGACTGAGTTGTTGCTAAACCAGGCAGAACAAATAGAAATTTATTTTCACACTTATCAAGAAGTTTGGAGGAGCCAAACAAACATCTCTGAATTTGGGTGAGACTATCACTGAGATAAGAGAACCAAAGCAAGATATATGCCATTTTTTTTAGAAGACATAAGAAACTTATTGAGGTGAAAATTCTTACGATTAAGAAACAGAACTAATGCAATTACTTTGTCAAATAGTGTTCAGCAGGAAAATCTTACTGACAGGATTTTTGTCTTAATGATCAATCCAAGTAAAACTGAAATTAGCCGAATAAATGCAGTCAGGGAGAAAGCAGGAAAGTGGAAGTAAACAGGTTATGGTGCAATGAAGGTGTGTATGTGACCCAAGAAGAAAGTTAGTATAAGCAGTGACAAAGCACTCCTCACACAGCTCCTCTGTGCTTTACCAATTGCAGCACATATGGTCCTCTAGCAGAGGGTCTCAGAACAGCGGGTTAGTTTACATACCATATGTATGCAATTGGTAGGCACAACGGGGTTGCGTTAAGGTTATTGCATCTGCCCTAGTTCGGAATTCCCTTGTATTTTTAGGTTTACGTCGGACAGTAATGTTATTTTAACAGCTTTTGTGTTAAATTTCACATGTTTTTTTAAACAACATTATAGCTTCCTTTATTTTCTTTTTATTAATTTTGACTTTGTAATAGGGACTCTGGAGACTTAAAATGGAAACACGCTGTAGAATGATGGCTTTTGGAAGTTCTAAATTTCCAGGAATTAATGTCAGCTAAAACTTCTGCTGTCTCACTGCTGTCTATTTGTCCCTAGTATTTTTCCTTTCAAGAACTTTGAGAATGAGTATGATATACGGATTATTTATAGAAGAATTCTTGGAAATATTTTTTTGTTCTGAATCTCTATTGAAAATTATTTGTCTGTGGAAGTTTTGACTGGACAGTGTGGTCACCAATTATATCTATTTTGTACATAATCAAACCCTTGAAAACATGTCGGATATTATATAATCCTTACAGTCAAGTTGGATATTTTACAATATCATCAAAAATTCGTCTTCTACCAGTAGTTTCAACAGCTGCCTAAAATATTAATGGCAAATATGTGGAGCTTAGGAAAAAATACTTAAGAGATATGGATGACATTAACAGATATTTTAACAAAACATTCATAACATTATGAAGTAATTCTGCACTATTTTTACTGCTTTGTAATCAGAATTCCTGTGAAGAAAATGGAACCATCTGGAAAGAAACGGGTTAATGCTCTCTAATATACACATGAATTTTCGGCCTATACTATATTTGCTGCTTCATTTAACTTTGTTTTTATCCATAGTATGTTATCCACCACCACACACAGGAGACAAGGAGTTCTCTAATATTCAGATTGCAAGGTGAAATACACTTCTTGTATCCATTACTGGAACAGTTTAATCATTGCTTTATCTCTAAATTCCTAGTGCCAGGATTAATAATGTCTGGCAAATGCATTAATATGGTGAAAGCAACAGGAGATGGCAAGCCTTTCACATAACACATTTCAAGTCTACCTTAAACTCTTTTATAAATGCCTTTTATGGTAGACAAACAATGGAAAATTTTTACCCTTGTACTGAAAAGCTGTGGTTATTTCACTTTTCTTCCAAAGACAATGAACTCCTGTAAAATTTAATGCAGGCCAGTAGTGTATTTTTTTTTTTTAAAGAAAATTAGGAAATAATTGAAAATTACATAGCTTATGATAATTCCATAGCTCATGATAACAGTCTAGGAAGCTACTGAAGCTGGGAAATACAGCACAGGTAGAAAAACACCCTCAGGTACATAGCACAGCATATGTGAATGTAAGGAGCACTAAGGCTTTGCTGCTAATCAGGTCATCTGTTCTTCTGAGATTGCAATGTCTGAAAAACAGCTTTTCCTACATGGTGTAGTTTGTCAGATTCAAATGTAAGAGTTTCATTATTTAAATTATAGTCACAAATAGAGTTTATCTAAGGACCATCAACAGACCTAGATATTTTAGATTAACTCAGAAATTATAGAAATTTATATTAAAGGGTAATGGCAATTATCTAGAGTCTAAGCTTTACTCTCCTGTGAAGTCTGTCAATAAAAATGTCATGCATTCCTGAATATGGGAAGAAAATACCACTAAAGTCCATGAGGACAGTGTTGTAGGCTTAAACTGAGATACCTTTAATATGGAGAAGCAAAACAAAATCCCCAAACTTTGACAACCTTAGAGATCAAAGTTTTATGCAATAGTTCTGTAGAGAGTTGAGTCCTCCGAAGTTTAAACATACATCTCAGAGATAACAACTTCTGCATCTGATTTTGAGCAGAAACAGCTCCTAAAGTTAGCCAGTAAGAAAGTGATTTGAACTTCTCAAAGGCCCTGCACAGTTGAACTCTCTGGAGCAAATGAAGAGTCTAACAGTAAAACACTAATAAGGAATAAGGGAATATTTTATTATTATTAACATCATTCTGAGTAGCAAAATGAAAATCTTTTAAACTTGTCAAATTGAACTGACTCTACCAAATGCTGCAACATTGGCAACTACTCTCCCTGTACAGACTAATCCCTTTGTGGCTTGTGAAAGCTGACCTTGTTGGTTACTCCACTTAAATTACTGTAAAAGAAAGGAAATGTTCAACATCTCCAAATAGAAAAAATAGAAAAATTGGTGCTATGGACCTTTAAGTCCTGGATCCTCTTGGAATTGATATAGTATGGTCCTTGCCATGGATGTCTCTTGTTCATATTACATCCAAGAAAATGTCAATAACTCCTGGATTTCTCCCAAGGAAATCCCAAGCTGGACTATCATGCAGTATGTATAAACTGTGTTCTACAGATTCTAGATACATGTTCTTTATATGTATTTCACAATTAGACTGATTTATCTGGAATACATTTAAACTCAGCAGCTCTTTAATTTTTAGAAGACTTTTCTGATGTAACAATTTATTACATGCGGATAAACTAAGCTGGTTTATACTAAGAAATGTATACAGTAGCCCACTTAAACTTTTTCCAAGAAATTCAGTTATTTTCCAAAAGTTTGGTTGTATCTAATGCATTTGTTCCATGTTTTTTACCTGAATATTGGAGGTAGGATTCATTCAGAATCAGTTTTCTAAAGAGACAGAAGCCTTAGGAAAAGACAGTGTATAAGGAAATAGTGAGAGAATTTTATGGAAAGGAATAAATGCCCTATAGTTACCCTAAACAGCTTATACTTGCAGATGTACCCATGGTAAGGGTAAAACGTGTTGGTTTGGTGGTGTACAGAATGCATTTTTACAGCCATTACATATCTGGCTGGTCATAATGCTTTTGCAGGTGTAGAAAGCCCAAGCAACCACAGGGATATCTGCTGACTTCTCAGGTATGTGTTATTGAAGAAAGAAAAGAATTAATTTCCGGAATTATTCAGCAATCATTTTATACCTCCCAGATTAATTGTTGAAGACTTTGGTTTGGAAAATAGTACATTTAAAATCAGCTGCTGTTTGCACTGGAAGAATTACTTTTCCAGCATTTAAATTTCTTCTTTCGGATTTTTTTTTTCTTATTTTGAATTTTTGTCTTGCATTCCAGCATGCATTTAGCCCTTGGCAGATTGAAAGGTGTCTCTGTCAGGAAATATCATCTGAGGGAACACAAGATACTACACAGCACACAAAAAAAGGTGTGGTGTAGGAGGAGAGAAAACATCAGAAGCATTGCAAAAATCCCTTTTTGTTTTGTGTTCCACAGCTTTGAAACTTTTTAACAGCTTTGAACCATTAAAAAGTGTAACTTGCTGACAACTTTTTACATAGAATGTCAGCTTTGTGTGATTTGAAACAGCTGAGATAATAACTCCCAAATGAGAGGATTATAATACTGAAAGGAACAAAAGTATGTACTGTACCAGCAGCACCTATCAATGACTGGTGTAGATCAATTGATGGAATAGCCAGCGTTTTATCTGTACTCTTCTTAAGAGTTATTTTCTAGTGAAGTTTTTTTACTAAACTGAATGAACACTGTTTCCTTGGAACTGTTATCAAATTTATTTTGATCCATATGCTACTGCAAAACCAATAAACTAATGCATGTTTTTTAAACAAATGTAGAGAAAATGATAGAATAGTAGAGATGTGTGAGCTGAGAATGGTTTTTAAAGTTTGCCATGAGGTGTCAGCAGCTCTTTAATTTTCAGAAGCCTTTTCTGACATTAGAGTCTCGCAGCAATTTACAGAGCTACTAGCTCAAATTCTGTCACAACAGTGTTAGACTATTTTCCTCATATAAAAAATTATATATATATATAGGATATATATATATATCCTTAAATATTTCCATGCAGCTAACAGACTTGAGTTTGTCTGTTTGTTATAGATACAGATATACCTGCAAATAAGTTAGTAAATAAATGCAAAATAAATCTGTAATGTTTTTCTTCTAATTAGTTCAGTTAATTTACCTGCTGTTTATTATGCTTATTGCCTTCATTAAGTTAAGAAGTGCATAATTTCTGTAAAAATTTTAAATGCCACAATATTAAGAAATTCAGTAATGACATACTTCAAGGATGTCTTGGAGATAGTAGTACATGTAATAAACTTTAGAACTACAATGAATTTTTGAGTTAACATGTTAAATTTCATTGCAAATATTGTATCTTCGGGTTTCCCCAGGTGGCAATGTGTATTAAGAAATGAATGTCTGCCTGGAAATGCTCTTCTTGCAATTTTTATTTTTGGAAATTATTTAGCTGTTGAACGTAATACTAGTCTTGGGTTTACGAATGCCTTCAGAGGGAAAGTAGAACTCGAGGAAAATCATGTAACTGTTTCTTAGTATAGTGGGCTCCAGGTAAAACTAAAACCTTATCCAGGCTTAAGAGATTAAATCAAAGCCAATATTCAGATAAGCTATTCTGTCGTTATCCTATATAACCTATCATTATATTCTCTCTGTATCTCAAATAGATTGAAAGGTAAGTAGATTCAGAAAAATTATCTTGAAAAACTGTATCCTAAAATGAATGTTTGCTGGAAAATTGAATATATTCCTGCACCAAACCCCTGGAAAATTGTAAGAATCGACCTTAAGCACTATGTTTTGCTTTCAGATGTTAGGACTTACCCTTCCTGATAATCTAATTTCTGCTTCTTACATTTTGTAATAAACCAGTATTAATAATATAGTAGTGCTATTCCACTGATCTAACAAAAAAAAAAAAAAAAATCATGATCTATAAACCTGAACTCTGACATTCAAAACAACCTTCAGTTTAGGAGGGCTGACAGTTCATAGCATTCTGTCTGTGCTCAAACTTGGAGATTTCACCATAAAGGTTTCAGAGAAACCAGGGTTTAGCCTGATGTAAGTGCTTCTTTCCCCTCAATGGTGGGTCATCACACCTGATCAGCACATTTTTATTCTGAATGATATTTCATGAGAGTCAAGACATGCAATGTGGGCAGAAAAAACTGCAGTATGTTTAATCATTTTTCTTGAGCACATGAGACAAAAGAAGGTGTGAGGAGGATATGGCCTGAGCTGGCTAGTCTGTATTACTATCTAGCATGTGTGGAAAGTGATTTAAGATCAATAGGTCACACTTCACTTTGAAGTTCAGATACTGCCACATCTTTTTGAAAACATGATCCTGAAATGTGCTGAGCACCCTGGCTGAAGGCCAGGAAAACACATAAACACATGCTTAACTCTAATCATAGGACTAGGCCCCTTGTGTTAAAGTTGACATGTGCTGAAGTCCTGGTCTGGAGTAGTGCCAGAAAGTTCAGCATCCTTCAGGATTGATTCCTCAGCCAATAAACTAAGGGCTGCAGTTTAACAGTAAGCCTAGGATTCTGTTTACATTTCCTGCTTGCATTTTAAAAATAAACCAGTGGTTGTTATACACAAACAGTCCTTGCTCCTTTGAGAAAATTGGCATAGACGGAGGGACAAAAGTTCATTTTAATAGTTGCAAGCAATGAACAGGATGTTCACTTCATTTGGCTGTGTGCAAATCACCTCTTTCCCAAACAATGTCTTAATGACCTGCTAGCACAAAGCTATTCAATGTCCAACAGAAGTCTTGAGCTGGCTTTTGCAATGGTCTCAGGTGTCAGTGCACTGTTCCTGAACTTCCATAGCAGAACTTAAGTTCATTCCCACTGCTAAATAGGCAGTTTTGTCATTTGAAAATGGCCAAGCTTTTTTCTGTTTGTTTCTGGCAGATGCAGAAGGTAAGAGCTAATACTGAGACTTACAAAAAATTGAAGTTTTCTAATGGGCTGAAATCCATCCAGCCTCAAAAGAGTTTTTATTGTTAAACTGTGAACACAGAGGGAGACCTGGGGTGCATAGTTATGAAATAAACTTTCAATAAAGGTAGAAGACATTTCTACAGGTGACTGTGCAATATCAAACACAGATACAAACCTCCACTATTTTATCTCTGAGCTCTTATCCTCTCTATAATCTTCCTTTCACCATAATGAAAATGTTCTGCAGAAGGATTGCTGCAAAGTTCAAATTAAACATACTTCATTGTTTAATAAAATGAATGAAATAAAAACTTTAAGAAGTCCCTAATATGCTTACAGATTATGCTGTTTCTCCCTGGTACATACAAAAGATTAGCTAAAATTTGCTTTGATTACTAAGATCATTTTAAACCTATATTTGAATGTTTTTTCCTAAATAATTGGAAACTAATACAAGTTTAAAAACATGTTATTGAATAATTTCTTAAGGTTTAACAAATTTAAAATTGCCTAATTGTTTTAGTTCAATAACTTTTCTGGCACTAAATAGATTAGAGAATTATGGAAAAAAAAGCTATTCTAACTGACAGTAGAAATTATCTAATTCCATGTAAAATCTGTTCTTGCAAGATGTCTCTCTGTCAAACTCAATTTTACAAACACTAGAGTCTTTGAGACCATTAGGTACTTATCAGACAGAACCAAAAGAACTTCCAGATGTTACTGATCCAGTTTTCATGAATATGAGAATGAGAAATTGTTGCCTTAGTGGCAATGCATCCCTTTCTACAGTTTCCAAACAGTTAAAAGAATGATTATTAGTCAATATCTTTTTCTTTCTAAAACTTTATGGAAGTTCTAGCCAAGCATTTGATTTTTGTTTGTCAGAACTTAGCTATTAGCAAATAATAGTAAAACAAGCAAATATTTTTGTGTCTGAAGCATTAAGTTCACTCTCAGAGGTTCAAATGTAGTTCAGAAGTTGCATTTTGTTTCTCATTCTTCAGATGCACAATGGGAATTCGCTTTTCTAGCTTAATGTATTTTTGAATAGGTGTCTTTTGGTCTTTTGAATATGTCTTTTGGTAGAAAGTAGTTGAAGTGGATGATTTACAATGTCCATTCCAGGCATATACTTCTCCATAGACTGTAAATTCTTGAGGATACCCCTAATATTAGCACCTTAATTGTTAGGTCATCATATTTAGGCTTCTCAATCCCATGCCCAATTTGAATAAAATTATTGAATAACATGAGTTTAGTCCGTTCACCCCCCAGAGCTAGAAAATGACATCACCTTGCAGTTAATTCAGAGGCAGAACCCTAAGGAATAGATGGGACTTTTGTGTCTTCTGCCATCAGTTTTGCGCCTTTATAGTGTAACTCTGTGGTAGTGCCTGAAAAACACATATAGTGTGACTGCACTTGGAACTTCTCCAGTCCTACCAAGCTTCACAAGTAGAAGCACCACTGATTACTTTGTCCTGGCATTGCTTTTGAGGGGAAAAGGAGCTGGCTGAATCAAAGATGGAATTTCTAAATTTATACAGATTAACTTGATCTGATTGTGTGAAGGAAGTTGTTTTAGAGCATTTCCTTTATTTTTCTTAAAAGAGTAGCCTAAAAGGATCTCTTACAGGGATCTTTTTCATATTCTGGTTTTGTTTAGCTATCATCTGCTGTCAAAGGTGTTCAAATGGACTTGAACTATGAGTTGTGGCACTGTGGTAAACTGCCTCCTTTGGAAGATTTTTAGAAGCCCTCCTTTGAAGGTTTGGCCTTTAGCCTACGAAGGTCAAAACACATTTGGGAGCTTATATTATTTGTCACCAGAGAGAGGCTAGGGTAAACCTAGAAGCACATTTCTCTTCAGAATCCACATGACTAAAATTAAAATAGTATGTCTGGTATGTATACAGAAAAAAACCC